>NC_134459.1:18939423-19240576 GCF_047948215.1 Lycorma delicatula
TTTGTCGCTTTGCACTATCTATATCAATTTTACTTTACCGTTTAACGCTGCAGCAGAGCTATATAGCTTTAGAAGGGAAAGTATTGAAATCAGTCCAGTTTGGAAATTGGCGGTTTTCATCGGATGACATTTTGACGTAAAGAATCCAAAAAAAGCCGGATGGAAATTTTCCTGATTTTCGTATGTACGTGTGTGTGTTCGGTATCGCACTTTTAAATCACCTATCTTCAGAAATACTAACTTCAGAACTACTTAGCCGATTTTGACAAAACTTGGTCAGATTAATTCTATGTATGGGGCATTGATGCCGTTAAATTTTGAAGTTAAAAGGTCACGAAGGTGAGGCTGTAGAACAAAGTATCTCTAGATTTCGTGTAATTATGTTCTTATTTTTCTTAGGCACATGTAGCAATGACATGCTAAATTAAATTTTGTGTGTAGGCCGCGTCACGACAACTGCAGCTGTGTTGTCAGCGTTTTTCTTACGATTGTGATGCATGTAAAACATCTAAAGGAAAAGAGCCATTAGTTGAGTTGCTTTCTACGAGTCGAATTGCTTTCTATGAAAGTAACTATGTTCTTCAATTTTTTAATGAACGAGTAGTGTTTATTGTACAGCTGAACATCCCTTTTATTTCAAAGGTATTAGCAAGCCGATATAGCTCAGTAGAGAAAGCAACGGGAAACCACTTCACTCATTATTTTTCGTAGTAAGCCAAGCATGGAATGATAGTTATCTTTGTAACGGCTATTCCAGTTCTGGGTGTCTTGTATCTCATGTCAGTTCGCTTACAACCTTTTTGATTGTGGCGTGTAACATATAGATATAATAAATCGACGTAAAGTTGAAATTCTAAAGATTGATAGAGTTCTATGCAGTGTTTCAGTATTATCGCCTCTGAATTCTTTTATAATAAATACAGTCACGCATACACACCTGCAGATAAATAGAAAGTTGCGATGTAACAAAAGATCCGTCTATAATCCGAAGAAGGTCTAATCTATCTATCTATCGATAAGAAGTAATATATATCGACAGCAGTAGCCCCACCACTTCCTATCTTATCAAATCAAAATATTTAGTAACTCAAACTCATTCGTATAAGGCAGAACAATGGAAATATTGCTGAAGTATGAGTATGAGTTCCATTTATCATCTCATAAAATATAATCAATATAACAAATTCATTTCTTTCTGGTAA
Organism: Lycorma delicatula; assembly: GCF_047948215.1. NCBI lineage: Eukaryota > Metazoa > Arthropoda > Insecta > Hemiptera > Fulgoridae > Lycorma > Lycorma delicatula. Next base: position 18,940,626 of record NC_134459.1, read on the forward strand.
ATTAAACTATCCTTTGTAATTAATACTTTTTCGGATTCTACTTGTAAAACTAAACAAAAAATATCCTTAGGAAAAATGGCAATTTCTCCTTCGTTCTCTCCCCGTCCATCATTTTGTTATTTTTATTTTAAAGTTTATATCTCAAGTTCGGATTAACAAATCACATTAATATTTGATAAACGTCTTTGTAATAAAGTTTTAAAATTAGCAAAAAATCAGGACTTAAATACCTTCGCAAATTACAAATTTTTCAATCCGTTATATTTCCGAAAATATTAATTTTATCAAAATTTATGTTATTTGCTAAAATATTAAGCCTTTTATTTTGAACAAACTGACATTTTTGTTTTTAAAATCGGTTTACAAATAATCAAATTACGGCAGAAAATTTATATTGTAACTTTGTGTCAATTATTAGCTCTATTATTCTGAGAAAATAATTTCTTAATCTGATACTAATTTACAATGCTAGAATTAACAGTAAATAAAAACAATATTTAACTGAATTGAACGAAAAAGTGGTGGACATGAAAACAGACATAAAATTACAACATCAATTTTTTCTATAACTCTCACTATTTGTTAACCGATTTAAAAAAAAGAAAATGTCATTTTGCTCAAAATAAAAGAGTTAATATTTTAGAAAATAATATAAATTTTTATAAAACTAATATTTACGGAAATATAACGAATAGAAAAATAAACATGGGCGCAATTTTGTAATTTGCAAAGGTATTTAAGTCCTGATTTTTTGCTAATTTTAAAACTTTATTACAATGACGTTTATCAAATATTAATGTGATTTGTTAATCCGAACTTGAGATATAAACTTTAAAATAAAAATAACAAAATGACGGAATAAGGGAAGAGAATGAAGAAGAAATTGCCATTTTTCCTAAGGTAATGTTTTGTTTAGTTTTATAAGTAGAATCCAAAAAAGTATAGCCAGCCGACCGTTTTAGAAACAGCCTGTATATTTCTGCGGGAACATACTGAAATATTCAACCGCGATCTCTTATGCAAATCCTCCACTTCTAAATTAACCAAAATTGCTAGCAGGCATTATTTTCAAAGTTCTCTCCTTAATGACTGAAATTAAATAATAACAATAATTTTCCCAAACCGAAGATTGAATTATCCGTATTCTGTAAAATACCCGTTTCAACAAACGGTCCTCCATGAACATTTTTCTTTTAAATAATATATAATAAACGGATAAAATCAGGTGATGGAGTAAACCTTTCAACAAAAGTATTATCCCATTTTTCCGACAACGCTTAAATCATTCCGTGCTTTTTAATATACCTAGCAGTTATTATATTTTAGTAACCTGATAATAAGTAATAAACAATTAGATCAGTTGTGTAACGATTTAAAATTATCGTGCATTTCCCCACCGGACTGTCATTTATTTCTTACTTCGACTTTGGCCTGCTAAAGATTCGCCTACCAACTTTAATTTAGCTTTCTTTTTGTTCTTTCAAAATATTTTTTATTTTCATTTTTTTTTTTTTTTAAATGATTAATTTTACATAAAAGTTTGAAGCTTGTAAGTGGGAATGTAGAATAAAAATTCTACAGTTATGAAAAAAGTAACTGAACTCGAACTCAGGAACTTCCTGATAAATGAACATTCATTACTAACACATCGCTTACTAGCGTCATTTATTAGCTGGTTTATGTTCATAATCTTAATTTCATTACGTTTTAAATTCGTTAAAAAAAAAACTGTATGAAAAAGAAACTTATCGAAAATCAAATTACTTCTTAATTATTATAATAAAATAATCACAAATCATTTATCATATAAAAGCTTTCCAGTTAATTTAATATACGTAACAAAAAATAAATGAACGAGAAGGTAAAGTATAAAATATATTTAAAAAAAAAATTCTACTCTGAAAATTTGTTAAAAAGTTAACATTTTATCAACCATTATTTGCTGTATGTACAGTATCAATTTATTGTTTCAGTAACTATAAAATAAACTGCGCGAGTTTATAAAATATTGCTTATGTTAACCGAAATTTATTTTAAGCATTATCGGCTTGTTTTATTCTATTCTATATAATGTAAGAACTCGATTTCGAATTTTTTTTTTCAGGCGGATAGATGATAACTGCTCCAATAAGAAAAAAAAAAGAAAAGATGTATAACTATTATCTGCAGCGTTTTTGTTTTAGTGTAAAAGACAACGTACTTCTTTATATCTTGTTTAGTCTATCTTTTGTCGGTTATTTCCTACTAATGACATTCTGCATGTACGTTAATAATAGTTTCTTGACACGATAAATCACGCAAAACTCTTACACACATATTTGTAATTTTTATTAAGAATAGTGTAATACTCCATCTATATTAAGTACCTAACTAAGCATAACTTTATAATATTAATGTACTGCGTTACGTTATACAACAGCCGCATATAAAATTTGTTTTCTTAAAATTATTTCTTTTAATAAAATATTTTTAGCGTTTTTATAAATATACTAATCGAATTAAGCTGAATTTGCCGACTGCTAGTTTTAAAGTGCTGTTGAACTCGTTAAACAATATAAATAATTGATGGCTTCATTATTTTTATTTTATCCAGTGACAAATTTATTTATTTACTTATACTCACATAGGATCATACGATGTATGATATTTTTCAGTAATAATATGAAATTTAAACTTTCTCGTTTTTATTTCGTAATTCTACTCCGGTCAAGATTTTCCCAGCGTTTACCTGAATCTTTCAAAGTAACTTCTGGAGTTTTTTTTTTTTGCTGTCCATGGAACTTCAAAGAATAGATAATAAAGAGAGATACTGAGTGAAGAATAAATAAATTCTTTTATTTTTATCACTGTTGCCCCGGAATACCACGTGAGATAAAAATTCATAGTAGGTCCTATCAATTGGTATAATTACAAAATATATATATATATTTTTTTTTTTTGAGCGAAACAGGAGTAGCGATAAAAAACTTACACCGTTTTACATTTCAAATAAAACAACAGCATCTTCTCACCTATATGAAACTCATTAAACCTAAGAGGATGTCGTAACCGATTTATATAAACTTTCAAACCCAGTGTTGTAAAAAAGCCTTTCTAAGTTAGAAAAAATAATACCATACCTTTTAATTTTATGAACTTATTCACACAATTCTCGTCATTAATTATAGACGTCTCTCCGTTTACAAATTCAGATGTATTTTTAGAAAATACTAAAGATTTTCCGACAAACTGATAAAAGTTTCAGCAGTTGAAGAGATTGGAAACATAGTTCTAAGGATTTAAAGAACGTTTGTGTATAAATTCTGATTAATTTCTCCTTTATTAGAAATAAACCTTGACTCGCACAATATTTACCAAAAATAATTACACCTTAATATTCAGTAAAGAATAGATATATGTGTAAAAGCACTTAAATAAAAATTTTAATTAAAACAATGTTTATCATAAGATATTTCCAAGATGATATCATCTACGATAAATCTAGTTGACAATGATAATCGAGAAATAACATCAGATTTTAGTATGTAATTTCTGTTTTTTATAACCGGAACGTAATTAATTTATTAGGTTTTCCAACCTTCTATTACTATTACAAAATTGAGAGATGTTTTCAACAGGGGTGATAATCTTGTTTTTCAAAACTGTTGCACATTATTAGCTGATATTGTTGTCTGAGATTATATTTTAGGTAAACCGTTATAATAATTAAAGCAAGTAATTTGTTAACGAAAAACTCTTATTAAGATGATTTTGGAAGAAATACACATACCTTCAGATTTTTTTCATAATTTAAGATTTAAAATTATTTCACAGTTACTTCTATATAATATATATATATATTAGTTTATATATATATATATATATATATATATATATATATATATATATATAAATTTACTATAATGTTTGAAAAGACTCACCGAAAGGTGAAAATATAATATGGAAATAAAATATAGGTACACGAAATAGTTTAATAATTTCAGAAATTTAAAGAGACAAAATTAAATAAATCTGTAATTGTAAGCAGGAAGATTGAAGTAAGCAATATTAACAATGTTAAAATTTATTAAATTCGGCCGTTAAGTTTCTTAAAGAATACAAATTATTTTATTATTAATCAGGCCAATTCTCGATGGTGGTTTATATCAGTCAAAAATAGGGTGAGATAAAAAAAAATTGTAGCGGTTGAAAATACCAATCGTTTCGTTTAGGAACAAATGTTGTATATAGACAAATACAGAGACGACTGCCAAAGTAAGAATTTAACACGTAGCAGTTCTATTTAAATACCATAAGGTGGTACAATATAATATTAAAAAGTATTAACACTACTATTTTTAATCGGCATTGAAATTTCATTTCATTTATAAAGCGTTACATGTCACAATTCTGTTTAGCTGTAGCCGTTCGTTTTTAAGTTGATCATTCAGTATATTTATTATATTGACGACATACCTTTTTTGTTACATTCACAATTAGTCATTTAATAAAAACAATAAAATAAAACAATTTTGTAAAAATACGTACAAATTAATAACAATTACGGTATTTTTCCCTTTTGTTTAGTCACCAACAAAAAAACTGCTTAGAATTATTTCGCTACTGGTGCATTTCCGCCTAGTATTCAAACTTCAAAATACTGTTTAATTTATATAAATATTCTAATATTTTTATTATAAAAGCTAAAATAATTAATGAAGAAAATAAAATATCGGTTGAACAAGGAATGTACTTCTTTTCCTTTTTTATAAAAAACTTATTATCTTTTGGATACATTTTTTTTTTTTAATTAAGTTCAAAACAGAAATAAATGCGAGATTTTATTAAAGTTAACAATCATCATAAAGGCTATTAAGAAATAAGATTACATTACTTTTCTTAATTACAAAAAAAATTATCATCCAATATATTATTACATACAATGTACACAAGATATTCGATACGTCTGTATGAATGATATCTGTCTTCATTTATTTGAATATATACATAGTGATAATTATGACAAGACAAAAGAACCAACAAACAAACAAGGAGTATCAAATTACAAATAAAAAACTGAATGAAGTACATAATTTAAACATTAATGGAAAAAATAATAAGTGAAATGTATAAACGAGGTTAAATACATTTATACAACAAAAAACCAGTACTACTGTGTCGACAACATTACTGCTGTTTAGGGACATGCCGCAGTTAACAACAAACAAGACACTTCCTTATTGTTACTTTTAAACGTTCAACTTCACTTTTTTTAAAGGAAGTCGCACTTCATATAACTAAATAAAACGTTTTTCTCATTTAAATGCATCATAACAAACACGATAGCAATTCATTAAAAAAGTTTTTTAAGATTAATTATTTATAACTGTATAAATAAAACAATCATTTGCTCCATCAAATTAATACACTTCTAATATATACACAGAAGCCCCTGCCTGAATAATCCGAACCCCGACTAATTTCCAATACCGGGTAATCCGAACTCAAAACGAAAAAATGTAAAAAAATTAATTTTACATTTGGTATTTTCTAAATCCACAAGAAACAGTAAGTTGGCCGTGTGTTTTTCACTCCCTCTCTAGATTGATTTTTTAATAGAATTAAAAGTTCTGATGTGGAACCGCATGACTTCCTTGTACGCCTCTTAAATTAGATATACACATCTTTTGTAAATGAAAAGAATATGAAATTTAATTTAAGTAATAACCTCTGATATTTTTTCTTTTTTTTTGTTGTTATTGAATTATTATTTATTGTAATTTTTTTTACAGTGTTTAATAATAGATCAATATATTTAAATTAAAAAAAAGAAAAAATGTTAAAAAAGGAGTTGAAGTCGAGATTCCAACCGATGTGCCTGCCTCTTGTAAGATCCAATTATTTCATTAATTAAAATTTGATTTGGCTGTAACTCTGGAACCAATGAAAATGAATACCACTTATGATACATTGTTGAAAAGCTCTCAATGAGAGCTTATTACTGCAGTTAAAAAAAGTCCAAAATCCAAAGAATTTTGGGCTTTTTTGGACACTTTTGGCCCAGTCGATTGCAATCAAAAGGGAAGGTGCACAACTAGATGTTACAACAGTCCTGAATCCAAAATTTCAACATCCTACGGCTAATCGTTTTTGACTTATTCGAGATAAGTACGTACGTACATACATACATACGTACGTAAAAACGTCATATCGACGCCGAAACTAGTGTAGATGGATTCAGGGATGGTCAAAATGTATATTTCCATTGAAATCTGGAAACCGAAATTTTTCGCGATTACTATACTTCCTTTACTTCGTACAAGGAAGTAAGAAATCAATTAAATAAAGAAAAGACCTTCTTTTACAGGTCATTTCTCAAAATGATGACGTACAGCTTGCTTAAAAAATAAATCTGAAAAATGTTGTGATTTCTTTTTCTGCTGCTTGGGATTCCATTGATAATTCGAGCACCATGGAATTTTTACCTTTTATGATTAAAGGCTATGAAAATATAGGCACTAGTCTAAATAAGCAAATAGAAATCATGGTGGAAGTGACTAAAACTGTTAACCTTAAACCGAAAATAACAAAATGAGATATTACGAACTGGATTAACGTAGACGCAAAAGAATGTTTCCGATTTAAATCCGACGATGATATTATTGAAGCAGTTCGACAAGGGTTAGATGAAAATTTTGAAAATAGTGACGATGAAACTGAAGTAGTGGCAGAGTCTAAAGCATGAAAAAACAGTAAAATGTTTTAATATTATCTGTAATCAGTGGGCAACAGAGAACATTCCAACTACATCTATTAGCTCAAATACGAAAAGCCGCAGTAAAATATCACTAATTTCAATGAAACGGACAAAAATTGCAAATTTTTTAAAGAAACAATAATAAAATCCATATTTAGAATGTAAATATCAATACAGTAATAAAAGCGTTTCTTTTATACTAAAAGAAAGAGTTTCAACAGTTATTTCGACTTCAAAAACTCACTTCGACCAGTCCATACTTACCTTTTAGTTGAACTCTCAATAATCCAAATTTTTCGTAAACTGAACAGCCACTGAGCGGCTTCTATATATATATATAGAATATTGAGAAAATGTTCTATTTTGTATTCACATAGCATATTTTTTTTTATACATTTTATTTATTTATAGTCGCATCAACGATTAAAGACATTAGCGACTTATCAGTATAATGTAACTTTACCACTAAATGTGTAGTTTTGAACAAATTCAGGCCGACCATTCCTGAGACGTGTGGTTAACTGAAACCTAAATACCAAAGAACATCGGTATCCACGATCTAGTGTTCAAATTCGTATACAAGCAACTAACTTTATTAGAATTTGTACCTGAGAACTCTTCGACTTTGAAATCAGCTGATTTAGAACGCATAATTTGGCTAAATTCTGTAAACGTGTAGTTACGAAAATTCAATTTAAGCTTAAACCCACCGGGTTGGTCTAGTGGTGAACGCGACTTCCCAAATCAGCTGATTTGGAAGTAGAGAGTTGCAGCGTTCAAGTCCTAGTAAAGTCATTTATTTTTACACAGATTTGAATACTAGATCATGGATACCGGTGTTCTTTGGTAGTTGCGTTTCAATTAACCACACATCTCAGGAAGGTCGAACTGAGAATGTACAAGACTACACTTCATTTACACTCATACATATCATCCTCATTCATCCTCTTAAGAATTATCTAAACGGTAGTTACCGGAGGCTAAACAGGAAAAAGAAGGGAAGTTAAGCTTAAACATGGACCGTCGTATGATCAGAAAGATTAAGCCGTGGGTGATGAGGGGATTTGATGAGCTCAATTACGAGCTCACATAGTTCCTGACGGGCCACTGCTGCTTTCACTGGTACTTGTTTCGGTTCAGGAGAACTGAGGTTAATACCTGCACGTACTGCGGCAAACCCGACCACGTGAAACACGTAATATTTCACTGTCCAAGATGGGAGACTATGCGGAATAACTATCGGCACTTAGAAATCTGACCCCAGAGAACATTCCAAAGATATTACAGGACAAGAGTACATGGAACACTATTTCCGCTCTGATTTGCAACATTATCAGCAACAAAGAGGCAGAAACGAGGACTGTTGGATAATCGAGAAGAAGATCTAGGCTTTCAAGAGTATTGAATAGCCTAGGTGAAGAAAATGATCGGTGAGCGCGGAGATGAAGGACAGCCCCCCGCGGAGCCGTCGTTAATCCGCGCTTGCGTGGATAGGCGGCGGTGATGATGCACGGGAACTCTGGAACTCCTGAGCTCAAAGGCACCTCCTGGTGCTAAGTAATGCTTAATTGCGAGTCAAGCCTCGGGAGTGGAGTTGGTGAGATAGGAGGTTTAGTCAGTAGGGCGCAGGCACACATACGCTCTTAATAACATCTAGCGAAACCTGTTAGCGAGCCCGACACTTCGCCCGTAAATGGGGTTCCACCGACTCACCAGAAAAAAAATAAGTTAAGCTTAAACAATTGTGTTATAATCAGTAATATTTATATAACAACGTAAATAAATAATTAATCATTCCATTCATCCACCTAGTTTACAAACATTTGCTGAATTACAAACAAAGAGTACCGGGGAGAAAGTCCATTTTTTCTGATTTTCGTTTTACTCTACCGTAAAAAAATCTTATGATGATCCACAATCCTCCTGATGATTTATTGTAATGAAATCTTAGTTCATTCACAAATATGCAGACGTACTCTAAAACCTCGTACAAGCTAAGAAGCAACTATCCTCGTCTAATTAACTTTAGTTGATGGTGATCGGGTTAACCTCTCACCAGGTGCTCGCATACCTAACCATTCTAGTCTCACACGCCGTTCCCACGGGAAGCCTATCATTGTTATACAGAATTTTTTCAAAATTCTATTTAATAATATTTTATTTAACGTAAATTTAATTCTATTATTTGTGTAATATTATTATTTTCATTGATTCGAATCATTCAGTTCAAATTCAGTGAGAGACTCACACTTTTCAGTTCATTAATTCAATTCATTAAAGTTTGTGCTTCAACCGGCAAATTTCATTTTTTTTTTTCGAAATGAAATATATCTAAAAATCTTCTCAGTTATGCTAAGAAATATGGTTAAAAATTTGGTTGCGATTGGTCGAGTAGTTTTTTTTTTATCCCGAACAAACAGAAACCCTCTTCCTCATTATATAATAGAATAGAATAGATATAGATTTCTTATGTCAGATTTACATTTCTGTCGGAATGATATTTTTAGAAAGGATTATTTATTAATAGGTTCCCATTAAAAAAAAATGTACAATAACCAATTAAGGAGTCATCTCTGATTTTCAGGAATAGACCTTGTTTAAGGCTTAAGTTATTCGTTACAATTCAATTTATTCGTCGGAAACGCCTTTGACCCGAGCTACGTTCCTCTAAGTTACAAAATACAGTCACCAAAAATTTCGTAATTCAGTACTGTACAAGAGTATTATATATTATTATTATTTTCGAACTAAATAATTGGTTATTGTAAATAATTATGGATGCAGCCTACTAATCGGCAAATTTAATATTTAAAGTTAATCAGACGAGAATAGTGAACGTTCGGTTGTATTGGGTAGCGTCTCGGCCCTTCATCTGGAGGTCCGGGTTCGAATTCCGGTCAGGCAAAACATTTTCATACGCTACAAAAATTGTTATTCATCTCATCATCTGAAGTAAATACCTAACGATGGCCCCGGAAGTTAAAAAAAAAAAGATTACGTTGTTAGCCAGCCTCCGTGGCGCAAGTGGTAACGTCTCGGCCTTTCATCCGGAGAATTCCGGTCTGGCATGGCATTTCACACGCTAAAAATCATTCATCTCATCTTCTGAAGCAATACCTAAGGGTGATACTAGAAGTTAAAAAATAAAGATTACGTTGATAAGCCCACCGGGATGGTCTAGTGGTTAACTCTACACAAATCAGCTGATTTCGAAGTCGAGATTCTAAGGTTCAAATCCTAGTAAAGGCAACTAACTGCCTTTACTAGTAACTCCGTACAACAGTAACTCTGTTGTACGGAAATGAATACTAGAACATAGATATCGGTGTTATTTGATGGTTGGGTTGCAATTAATCACACTTCTCAGGAGTGATCGACCTGAGACTGTGCAAGACTACACTTCATTCACATTCATACATTTCATCCTCTGAACTAATACCTTACGGTGGTTCCGGAGGCTAAACAGAAAAAAAAGGTTACGTTGATAAAGTTTAGTACACGGAATCGTTAGTTACGTAACCTAACCTTAATCTTGATCTAACTCAAATTTAATTTAGACAAAGTTATTTACTTCGTAAATACTGTATGTATATTATATATTTCACTTAACGTAATCTAACTTGCACTTGCACTTGCATCTAACTTGCACAAGAGGTGGAGGAACCACATTTACGGGCGCGTAGGCAGTGTCGAGCTCGCTAACAGGTTCCGCAAGATATTATTAAATGCGTATGTATTCCTCCGCACTACCGACTAGATCTCCCATCCGTCCTGGCTACCTACCCTTCCTGATACAGCTGGTGTGCATTACTTCATATAAGGGGGAAATACGCCCTCACATACATTCAGACCACCACAGTCAACAGACACGGACCTCACACCTACAAGATACCAAACATCAGACTAAATCTCACCACACACTCCACAACATCCAATCATCACTCAGAAAACATACCTCTCGCCGCACACTCCCCACATAACATCAAAGCCAGTCACATCCAATCACATAAACAAACATCTCATAGACAATCGAACATTATAGTATACTCATGGGTCACTATCGGACACAGGAGCGGGGAGTCTAACTTACACAGACTAACATAACTTAATTTAGTCTTAACTAAATTTAATCTCATTCTTAACTTACATAAACCTTAACCAATCTATTTAGTCCGAACATAACGAATATCAAACTTATATAGTGTTGAATTCCAGTTTTAGTGAGGGTACAATGTAACTTACGAGGTACGTAACTCGGGTGAAAGGTGTCTCCGAAGAATAATTTCAGTTGCAACGAATAACTTAGGTCCTAAATAAGGTATATTCCAAATTTCATCAAAACCTCCGTAAATACATATAGTATTATCGAGTAAAAAACTTCGCTTAGTTACATTTAGTTTAGGTCTAAATCAATGTTAGGTTAGGTAACTAACGATTCCGTACACTGAACTTAGTACGATATCAAAATAACCTTTCTTTTTCTGTTTAGCCTCCGGAATCACCATCAAGTATTACTTCGGAGGATGAATGAGGATGATGTGTATGAAAAAGATGAAAGTAAATGAAGTGTAGTCTTGTATAGTCTCAGTTCGACCATTCCTGAGATGTGTAGTTAATCGAAACCCAACCACCAAAGAATACCGGTATCCATGAGCTAGTATTCAAATTCATATAAAAGCAACTTGCCTTTATCAGGAATTGAATGTTGGAACTCTCGAATTCCAAATCAGCTGATTTGGGAAGATGCGTTCACCACTAGACCAACCAGGTGGGTGGCGCGTCATAACTTTTTCTGTTTTTTTGTTTAGCCTCCGATAATTACCTTTCAGATAATACTTCAGAAGATAAATGAGGATGATATGTATGAGTGTAAATGAAGTGTAGTCTTGTGCAGTCCCAGTTCGACCATTCCTGGATGTGTGGTTAATTGAAACACAGCCATCAAAGAACACCGGTATCCATGATCTAGTATTCAATCTGTATAAAAATAACTGACTTTAGTAGGACTTGAACGCTGGAACTCTCGACTTCCAAGTCAGCTGATTTTGGAAGACGCGTTCACCACTAGGCCAATCCGGTGGTTGGCGCGACATAAACTAACATAACCTAACACTAACGTGCCTAATTAACCTTAAATATTAAATTAGCCAATTAGGCTGATCCCATAATTACATACAATAACCATATGTTAGTCCGAAAATAATGTATATTACACTGGTATAAAGCTGAATTATAAATTTTTTGATGACTGTACTTTCACTTACGAAAGACGTAACTCGAGTGAAAGGCGTTTCCAACGAATAATTTTAATTGTAATAACAACTTAAGTCCTACATAAGATATATTGGAAATTTCATCAAAATCGGAGGCGAGTTCTTAATTGTATATAATAACCTAACTAAATAAATTATAGATTTTATAAGAAAAAGAACTTTCCTGCATAATTAATAAAATGTGACTAAATTCTTTTTTCTCTTGTACCTTTTAAATGTTAAAGAATAAAAACAATAAATTAAAATACGTAAATCAAATTGATTTACCTTATGTTATATAATTATGTTAATTAGAACTACCTAAACCATCATTTTAAAACAAAATTAAGTAATAAAATGCATTAGTAAACAAACAAACTGGAGAAATATAACTAAATGGAATAGATAATTTCTTACCGAATGATGCAATAAAATTATTTTAAAACGTAGCGTCATTTACACTAGTTAAGTAATAAATCAATGCATTTAAATTTTTAAAAAAAGTCAAAAAGATAAATTAAAAAAGTTATAAAAAAGGAGATGAAATCTGATTCGATCCGATGTGACTTTATTCGATCCAAATATTTCATTAATTAAAATTTTGTTTGGCTATAACTCTGGAATCAATGAAAATAATTACCATTTATGATATACCGTTGAAAAACTCTCGGAGGGGGCTTATTACTGTAGTTAAGAAAAACTCCAAATTCCAAATGTTCTGGGATTTTGGTTCAATCGATTGCAATCAAAAAGGGAGGTGCACAATTAGATGTTACAACAGTGTAAATCCAACATTTCAACCTCTTAAGGCTAATGGTTTTTGAGTTATGCTAGTTACATACGTCACCCAAAATTAGTCAAAATGGATTTAGGGATGATCACAATGTATATTTCCGTTGAAATATACATTTCAACGTATAATGTATATTAAAATATAAATTTCATTTTTATTTCGTTGAAAACCGAAATTTTTCGCAATCACAATACTTCGTACAAGAAAGTAAAAATGCAAAAAAATTGGGGTGGGGTGTAAAATGAAAAAGTACCTGGATTTAAATTAACCATACGTATCAGGAGTGATCGGCCTGAGTTTGTTCAAGACTACATTTATCGGTACAGTTACATTAAACTAACAAATCGCTGATGACTTAAATTGTTGATGTAATTATAAATAAAAAAAAATGAAAAATAAAATAAACTACTTCTATTATTCAAAAATAATCTTTTTAAATTTAAAATACTATTAAAAATGTGTGTAATGAAATGTAAATTTTAAAATATTTCCTTTATTTTGTCCTTAATGCAAACTCGTTGTACTGTTGGTTTTGCGAAGTAAAATTGTTTTTCCCCTTTTATTCCCCTTTCTTTAGAAAAATGTAATTATGCTAATAAGCCAGTTTTTTTTTAATACTTATTTTAGGTGATGAATTACTTTTTATAATAAAAACACAACACTTTTGTACGTCCAACGACTAAAGCAGGGTAATTTATTCTGTCTACATTTTTTTCTTTTTTTTTTATTATGACTGAAGTTATACACCCGCACAGAGATTTAACCGTAGAAGAAAAGCAGTAAATTATATAATTTTTAAAATAATAAATTATTCCGTGTTTCTAAACTAATTAAAATATTTTTAATTCCACAATTAAAATTACGACTCCTTTTTTCCTCTAATATTAAGATTTCCAGAGTTTAATAATATAAGCTAAATAATCAAGGAGAAAAAATGAAATGCAGAACAATCTAACTTTATTAATAGCCGTGTATAACTGGATTTTTTAATGCTCTATTATTTGTGGGATCAGGGGCCTTTGTGACAAATTACTAGACATCGTTGAATTTTTAGTTTGTGTATTGTACCGTGACTATTTTAGAATTTTTTCACGGAGTTACTAATAAAAATTAAGAAAAACCTATCCTTTAAATTACTAAGAGAACTTCTGTTACACAGTTAAACAATCTTATCGTTTTGTAAACATTAAGATAAATTATCAAAAATTACTTTTCTTTTATTTAGTTTTTCACAGTTTTCAGAAAATTTTGAAGGATTTCAAAGTTTTCTGAATGTAAGAAGAAGTAATATATCGGGTGTTAAGAAAGTATGGAAACCATTAAATAACCTTCCGACGGTTAGGAAAAAAGATGAAAAAAGACACTTAGCAAATGTTTTTAACTCAAAACTATTTATTTTTCCGCCTGAGACTGCCACATACTAAATATCCAAGAGGCCCCCATAGGGGAGGAGCAACTCAAAGATTTTAATGGAAAGTGACACATCATTTTAAAAGGTATTGAAAGACGACTGTTTAATGTTTTTACTTGATTTTCTTTAAAATCTTGCATCCTTAATTTAACATACTTCCTGACATTGCCGACTGATATATTACGTACAATTTAGTGTCTGTTTTATGTTAAAATTTAATTTAGTACGCAGTCAATGTCTCGTTTTTATTTCAATCCGATACACTAAAAGTGATTTACTGACATACAGAGAGACCAATTTATCTGTAGAGTTGGCCAAATGAAGAAACTAAAATTTTCCACTGGAGACTTTCAGTTTTGTTAAAAAAAAATACGATGGTGGCTCTCCAATTTAACTCTACAGATAAGTTGGTCGGTCTGTAGCTCGGAGGAACTTCATCCAAGGTCTGTAACGTTTCACGTTAAACCAACGAACTTGCGCCCCGACACAGCCCCACCCGATGTTTTTTACTGTTGCTGAGATGTGTTTCGTTAGTTACTATTCTCTGTTCAAGAAAAAGCAAGGAGTGTTTTATACAACGAAGGAAAATAATATACAACGTTGATTCAAACGGTCTGAAGATACCGGATCTGTTTTCAAGGAAAAATCAACCGCCAGATAACGAGTATCAGACGTAACTATTGAACGAATTAGACAACCTGCGATCAGGAGTCCTAACAAATACATTTTTTGTCGAAGCATCGAGTTAGTTATTTCAAAAGCAACAGTTTACAAAGTTACCACAAAAGATTGAAATTACACGCATGTGAAATCCAGCTACTGCAGGAATTGAAACCTGGTTATGGAGAAAAACATTCCAATTTTGCTGTTGAAATTTCCACAAAATTAATTAAAACGAATTAATTTTAGAAGATATAATTTTTACGTATGATGATACATTTCATATTAATGGGTGTGTTAACAGACAAATTCACGAATATGGGGAACTGAAAACCCACATATAATTTTTGAGAAACGACGCGATACACTTAAAATTAATGTTCGGTGTGATGAAAAATCGTGTTATCGGGCTTATTTTCTTTCCTGAAAAGAGTATTAATGGAAATTTTTATCTCGTTATGTTAAAAAATTACTGTTTTCTTAGACTGGATCAACTAAAAAACATACAACGAATTTATTTCCAACATGATAGCGCACCCCGAATCGATGGATAGGCCGGCAAGGGGACCTACACCTTGGCTTCCAAGGAGTTCAGACGTGACCCCTTGCGATTTTTTCTTTTGGGTGTTATATAAAAACATGGTTTATTAGCAAAAAATACGCGACCTACGTCGCTTAAAGGAAAGGATTAATGAAGCGATTTTAACCCATAACAGAACATGTGTTAATCGGGTATGGACAGAAACCGAGTATGACATATTGAAATTTGTTTGTTATGCAAAGACTGTTTGAGATGACAAATTTGATAAATAAATAATATCAACTGTAAGTATTTTGTTTTCATTTAATCCACGTTAAAAAAACCGCACCATTCTTTTATGAAGATTCTCTATAATGAATAAATTATTATATATGTAAATAGTATTTTTCAAACTTCAATAAATTACAGATAAAGAATCATTATAGCCACTAAACAGTTTCCTGAATCAAAGCGAACGAATTATACCCTACTGATCTCTCAATTAGCTTTTGATAATATACACAAACACTAATTACACCGGGATTTATATTATCTATTAAAATAAATTAATTCACGGTTGCTTAACTGCACGATTAGTTAAATAATATAGCTAGCAAGTATATTTTAATAACCGGTTGTGTAAATCCTTATATTATAACGCGATTGTGCGGATTAGCCCTAATACTGAAAGAGTATGTTATTGATTATTAATTTATCAAAATATCAGTATTATAGATAAAAACTGCACGTATAAATATTCATGACAAACATACATATATTATTTTCATGACAGGAAAAAATATTATTCAAAAGATTTTTTAAAAATGATAAATTTAAATCGCAAAAGAAAGAATTACGAGCGCAATAATAAAATTGTTTAATCTTACATGTTTATCCAGTACCTTTTCTTTATTATATAAAAGAAAGAATTCTGTTTTAAAACAACAGGAAGAGAAGAAATATTTCAGCATCAACGTAAATAAAACATAAACAATATATACCACCAGTATAGTAGTATATACGCATAAAATATGCACATAAATTTTAATAAATTTTCAACAAATTTCCCATTCAAATGACACAATTTTAAAACCTGACATGAAGAAAATATATAGTGACACATAATACCACCCATATATTCTTCTCATTATCATTCTTTTTCTCACACACACACGCGCGCACACACATTTTTATGCTTCAATTTTTTTTTCTAAATAAATATTGAACTTAGAAAAAGATTTTAATAATTTTAAGATTAAATATTAAGTTAAAGATAAAAAACTAAAAACAACAATTGATCTCACTAGTACAATAATATACTTAATATTAAAAAAAAATATTATTCTCTTCAGTACGTAATAATATATAGATCATATTATGTATAGGTAGATGTAATATTACAGGGATTAAAAAAAGAAAATGTCCCAGAATATGCCTGGATGGATCAAGGAAAACCATAGTAAAACCTTAATCAGAGTAGCGAAAAAAAAAAACAACACAACTAATTATAAAATAATAAAGGCTAGTAAAGGATTGTTTAATTATCATGGGTTTTTTTTAATTTTAAACAGATTTTTATTTCAAATACGTGATATAATTTCTAAATATTAGTGAGCTATGCAATTTTTAGAGTATCTCTTTCCACCCTAAGTTTTTAAAGTTCATCTGTTCAGAAAGGGGTATACCTTTTGATTTGACCTCTCGGTATGAATTTTGTGGCGCATCTGATAATTTGTCTTTTATTTTTTTTATATATGCGGTTTACACACTACCTTTCTCAGTTATGTCCACATCAGATTGTCGTATGTATTCCTCCCATTTAGCTTTTTTAAAATTCCATCTAGGGAAGCTTGCCTCTCTTAAAATTTTATACATTTCACTGTTTTAATCTCAAGTAAGAGTATGCTATGCCCAGAAGATCTAGAAGCCTGGAGAAACTTAATGCTTAATTTTTCTTCTTAGCTTGGCTGACTAAGAACAAGATCCGGGTGCGTTTGCTGCCCATTGGTGGTAGTGGTGGTGGTGGTGGTGATGGTGGTGGTGACAGGCAGCAAGCTCGCATCACTGGTTGTGTGAGTTTTCCCATCAGAGATGAAGACTCGCTAAACAACCTCCCACTAAGACAACATGCCCTGATACCCGCCTGTTGGCAATATCAGGGCATGCTGTTTCTCCTGCAGGACACACGGGGCGGTGTTGGGAGGCCTACACATATCACCTGTGGCTGCAACTCAAGGGCCACTAACCACCTCCATGCGTAGGCTATCCCTATCCCGCCCAACCACCATGCTCTGCCAAAACACATGGTCGATGGAGCCTTCATTCACAGTGGAACTTCTTCCTCTCTATGTCTATTCACCAATGGAGTAACTGGTGCAGTAGGGATCCGCGGTTTGATCTACACCACCACAATGAGGGGGGTGCTGCTGTCTACATCCAATATCAGCAACGCTACAGATCCACTGGAAACAAGCAGAGGTCATCGTCGGCCCCAAGCTGATGGGTTGGAGAGTCCTGCACACCTCAACAGTAGTGATCACCCCAAAGGGGCCTGCAACAACCTCCTTGTACAGGCTGTCCTCTCACCACTCACTATGTGAAGGTTAGCCCTTGTGCAATAATTCCTCTGCAATCTTGGTTCGAGGATACCCTCTGCCTAGGTGGCCACTTATCATCATGATGTTTCGCCGGTCAACATTATCTCCAGCAGATTATCTGTGTCAAGCCTACCAACAGCAGTGAAGCAGCAAGCTCTCTTGCTATCACCAGTTGACTACTAAAAATACTGAAGGTTCAGTACTTTAATTTTTTTAATCTAGCTCATACTATCTTGACTAATTTTCCTTTTGTTTATTATAAAATTAATACAAATAATAAACCTTTGTCAATCGAATAGTATTGTTTAATTTCCCTCCATATATGAAATCTGGTTTATTAAAGTCTATTGGTAATCTGTAATGAAATCTCATTTGTGTTTTACAATGGTAGTTCAATGTATTCTTGAATGAATTTTTGCATTTTATTTTACGCTCAAATAAAAATTACTCTTTTGATCCATTTTTATTCTAAACATCAGCTGGTACTCTTATCTTACTAATAACATCAAAACATTTTTCTACAACTTGTCTGTCTCTTTGAATAATTTCATAAATTTATGATTCCAGAATTACAGCTGAAACTTTGATTGATCATTCTTTCAGCCACTTCTAACTTTAAATATTTATTATTAAAATTTTGGGCACTTTCAAACTGTTAAACTCGCTTGTAAAAATTTGCACGATTAATAACTCTATTACTTAATTATTAAGGTGGTAATAAATTATAGGTGGTTTTACACCCTTTAAAACATTTTTGTTTCTTTAAATTTTTTATTCTAAAATGTACTTTTCAAGAATACATATTGAATAATTATGAGAGTTTTATACATATAAAACAGTATTTATTATTCACAGATTTAACCATTTATACAGATGCTTCCTACTTTTTTTTTTATTATTTGCAAATGTACTGACTGAGGACCACTTTTGAAGCATTACTCAGTCCCCACCCAGCAAGAGGTTGCCACATCCGCAAAATGGCCATACTGACATTATCGACCACACAATAGCAATTAGTGGCTCTGTCCAATTTCATATACTGAAGTAGTGTGTGTGTACACATACACAAACGTTTTTTTTTTTTTAAATATAACAACTTATGCCCAAATATATTTTCTTACATAAAAGACCAGAAATACCCTTTTAGAAAATTGTACATAATAGTATTGAAAACTACTATGACAAACACATAATATGCAACAATAAAATTCACAATACAAATAAGCCTTGACCCTAATATTCCTCTACAAAGTACATGAAGACATGAATAATAAAATACACAAAATACCAACAATGCAACATCACCTATATACATAAAATTCAATACAATACGTACAATATAATGAAATCCACAACAATAAAACACAAGCCCCAACCAAAAAAGAGCACTTCATCAACTGTGACTCTTGCAAGGTACTCCTACTCGCCATCCTCTGTCTCTCTTCCACGCATAATAGCTTCAACCATGGCAGTTATGCCCTGCCATGCTGCTTCTGAGGCAAGCATCTTAGGAACTACATTCCCGACCCTAACACCCCAAACTAATCCACTGCTGGGCGGCTGCCTTACATCATGCCATTACCCACACCACAGCACAAAATGCTCTGGGAAGTCAACAACCCCACAATACTGGCATAGTGGAGAAGCCCTCTTCCCAATCCTATGAAGATATACCCCAAAGCAACATGGTCATTCAAAAACTGTGTCAGCTCATAAGACAGGTTTCTGAACTTCCTCCTAATTCAGACATTAATTTATGGGATGAGGGATCTGGTCTATTCTCCTGTTCTCGACTCTCTCCATCTCTCCTGCCACTGGTTTATAAGCCATGTATGCTAATCATGGCCACTGTACCCTGCTGTCTCATAGCCTGCTTATTTGCCATGCTCACTGCCTCACTGGATACAGTCCTGCACACACAAGCAATTCACAAGGCAAGCATTCTCTGCAGCTCATCTAAGAGTTCCCTGGCTTGCCTGGTGCTAACAACTCTAATCCATACCAGAGCCCCGTACAGACTGACTAACCACGCCACAGAGGTGAGGAGTCTCCTCTTGCTGGTAGATGGGCTGCCATGATTCCTTATTAGCTTGGCTAGGGCACCAACTGTCCTCCTAGCCTTGCTTACCGCCTCTTGAATGTGCTCAAGAAAAGTACTCCACCTGTCTAACAAAACACCAAGGTACTTAGCTTTGGTGGAGGTCTCAATATCAGTTTCACCGACCCACGTGGGCCAGGAGCTGCACTGCAACACCAGCGATACTATCCAGTCCAAGGCTGTTCCTTGGGCTAATGCGCGTAGCGGTAGCTGTTATTTCACCCCAGTTAAACAGAGACACTGTACCTTCCAGAGTGATTTCCTGCCAATGCACCCAACCAGCCTTTGAGAATAGTTTTTCCAAACAATCCATCAGGCGCTCTCTTGGCAGAATGGGGAGGGAATGAACAAACTTCTTATCACTATCTTGTAGCCACTCCCCCACACATCAACCACTCTGACTGCCTTCAACTCAGTGTCAGATCTATACCCCATAGACTCTACCATCTTCTTCCCCAGGCGCTGACTCCCGATTCAATGAGAACCCTCCTCAGCTGGTGACTGATGCCTGACCACAAATGGGGGATCTAGAGAGGCTTGTATGAGGCCTAAAGCCATCATCCTGTGACATTTCACTGCAAAATACCCACTGGTCACATGCGAACCATCCACTGACTACGATCCCATTGAAGAACCGGCCAATATATCCCACCTGACCTCAACTAAGAACACTTATATTTAGATATATTTAGATTATTTTAAAAAAAATAAATACAGTAATAAATAATCAATGTAAAATTCAAAGTTTGTTATTAATTATTATTATTATTATTATTTTGTTTCAGCGAATTTGAACTAATTTAGTAAAAAAAAATTGCTTCATGTATTTTGGGAGAGAGGAAAATACAAAATTAATTTTTGACATTGCCAGGGGAATTCAACAACCAGGTAGATTTTCTAAGTCAATGTGGGATAAGACAGTTAAGAAACATTTCATTAATGGATATTGTATGCACAGTTGATACTGAAATAAGTCTGTTTCCATCGAGAGAATATCTTTTAGACTACTTTTAGTCAATAAACAAACATAGAGTGTTGATCACAAGTTATGTATGTCTAGATGACTGACAGATCAAGACAAGGATCTGTGAACAATTAGAATTTTTTCTGTTGTCTCTATTCAGTAAAATTTCATCCAGAAACTAGAAATTTTTCCATTCAATATTGATCCTAAAAACTTTATTAATTTCTTTAATAACATCCAAATTGTTAACAAAATCCTTCATCTTTGGATCGCTATAGATTCTAATCTTTGATGGCCAGTGAAGAAATTGTATCAACTTTTTCTATATGCTAGGGGGATGAAATTTTATTGTCTGGTAACACAGATTGAAGTCTTGAAATAGAAGTACCCTGTCCATGAAGCACAGATCTTGATGTCAATGGCAGATTAATGAAATGAATAACATCTTTTTTTTAACTACAGATATTTTGCAAACAAAAAATTGAAATGATTTTGTTTTTCACCTATACCATTCGAATATCAAACGGTATAGATGAAAGAATAACTATATTACAGTGTACTCTTTGTATTATTGTATAAAATTTTCTGTAAAGCCCACATTTATTTTTTGATTTCCTAAGTTCATTTTAAATTATGTCAATCAAAAATTAATAACAAGGGGGCCAATGTTATTTTTCTTTTTGCTTTACCTCATTAACAACTACTGATATAAATTTGTTACAGTGTCCAAAGTATTTGCTCAGCCTTCTGTTCAGATTAGCAATTTTTAATGCCATATAAACAAAACTCATGTAACATAAAGTAAACAGAGATCGATTACATACAAGAGGGGGTCCAGTGACTTTGCTAAATAAAAATTAACTTACCAGGTTAGAAATGCTGTTGGTGAAAAGGATCCCATCTTTAATAGCCCACTGGGCTGGTCTAGTGGTTAACTTGTCGTCACGAATCAGCTGACTTCAAAGTTAAAACTTCTAAGGTTCAAATCCTAGGAAATTTGAATACTAGATTGTGAATACGGGTGTTCTTTGGTGGTTGGGTCTCAACTAACCCCACATCTCAGGAATGGTCGACATGAGACTGTACAAGACTACATTTCATTCACATTCATACATATCATCCTCATTCATCTTCTGAAGTAATACCTTACAGTGGTTCCGTAAGCTAAACAGAAAAAGAGAGAGCCCATATTTAATGCGACGTAAAATAACACTTATACTAGACTACGGCAAATGCATATTTATAATGCTTATAATGTGTCTATAGTAAATGCAGACTAATTAATTATACTTGTTTATTTTTACTTATAACTACTTAAACTCAAATGCAGCATTCCATGAAATGTTTCATCATTTATGATGTCAAAAATTAAAACTGTCTTTTACAAAAAAAACTCTTCACTTATTTTGTAAAATAAATCTGATCATGAGGTTTTACACTGTTTTCCTATAATCTAAATTTAAAATGATACTCACTCATGTCATCTAGATGTTGATTGTGTTAATCTTAAACTGATCATCATTTTCACTCTTTTCAAATTGGCCTTTTCATCTTATTTTTTGTTATACATTCTCATCACATGTACAATTTTCTAAGCACCACTTTAGTGTGTTGTTCCAGCATTAATTAATTAAAATAGTGCAATTTTCTGTACCTGAAACAAACTTGAAACACTCTGGAGAGAAATTAGTATAAAAATAGTAAAATAAATTAATACAAATTAACAAGTTATTAATATTTAAATTCTTTTGGCATCCATTTATCCTTTTTTATTCTTCATCATACCATTTTTTTCATCATTGATTAGTTGAAATATTACCATCAATCTATACCTGAAACAAACTTAAATATTCTGAAACAAAATTAATAAAAATATAAAGGCATTGATATAAATACAGTTTTGTGTACTTGCAATTTAAGTACATAATAGACAAAACAGTACTTAGGAAAATTTCCCATCAGGTTAACATGGCTTAACAGCATGCACTTAATCAAATCTTAAATAAATGTAAAAAAAACATTTTTAAAATAATATATAAATTCATAATTGGGCCTAATGAGAATATGGGTATGGAACACAAACGCAACTTAACATAATTAATTCTAACTTAAAATACAATGAACCTGTAAAAAACACAAAATATATTACATAATTATAAAACAATTACAACCTACTGATAGGCCTACTGTGGATGGGGGTATGGAATGCAAACATGACTTATCATAAGTAATTCTAACATAAAATACATCATTAACCTGTAAAAAAACCACACATATAACATATTTAAAAAAACAATTACAACCTACTGAGGGTCCTAGTGGGGAAACGTGATTTTTCTAACATGCTAATTTACTGTAACTGGCACATGTTTACAAAACAAAACAGAAATATATAATTAACTGAAAAATAAACTTAATCCTACTGGAAAAGGAGCACCAGTTACAAAGTAAGTAGTCCTCCTTTTAATTATTATTATTATAAAACTAATTAGTTAAGCCACATTAACACTGTTCACTCTTAACCTATGTAAGTAATCGTTGTCATACCTGCAACAAAAGATAAAAAGAACAATGTTAGTATCATATATGTACTGTTGGTAACAAAAATTTATTTAGTAGCATTAGGAAAAACCATACTATCTAACTGACAGCTATTCTATAACAATGTTATAATTCAATTTTATGATTTAAAAGAGTGGAAAAGAATGACATAAAAGATAAAAGAGCCTTTGTATCTACTTATTTATTGATCTAAGAAAACAAGACCATTTATCCAAAATACGTAATTAAAAAGAACACTGTTAATCATTATAATAGAACTAATAGTTAAAACGTAACTTAACAGTTCAAGAAATTCATTATATAAATAATTCGGACTAACTTACTGGCAAAATTGGCGAGTAAATTTTAACATAAAAGTTTACATTTGCTCACTAAGAACTATCAGAGAGATTTATAAGCAGCCCATGAATTCCAAGTAAAAGTGGATTAGAATTAAATAATGTGCCAGAGCGGTGCATATGGTTAATGATATCTCTCCATACAGAAGGTATGAGATGTGCATCATAGGATAAATATGTTGACAACTTATACAGTAATGTAGTAGCAAGTTGTATGGTTTAAGAAGGTTTGCCAGAATGATTAATAAAAAAATCAAATATTTCATTAAGTTTATCATGATCTAATTACACTAATAAATACAGTTTTCATTACATGAAAATTTTATTGTTTTTCTGATTAAACTTTTTATGCCGAATTAATAAAATGCAATCAGAATTTTTGCATCATCCATATGTGATAACATTTTTTGAAGTATATTTTTTATGTACTTATAAATATATTTCTACATATTTTTAAGTGGAAATCTGTGTATTTTTTTTAGACACTTATCTACATAAAAGAATATTTAAAAAATGTTTTCTAATTGAGGGTGGATACAAATATAATATTATGAAGGCAACAGCTGCATTTGCATGATGATTCACTTACAGTAGGTTCTAACACGTCACTATAGAGCAGTGGTTCTCAACCTTTTTTCTGCTGCAGCACATTTTAAACGATTTCGAAATTTGGCGGCACATAAAGAAAAAAATAAAAACTATTGTCTTATTACAACGCACTGAATAAATATAGTTTATGACAAATTGTTAAATAAATTAATTAATTTGGTTCTTTATATTCTGAGTATTTTTTTTTTTTATAAATACTTTTAATAATATTGATAACACTAAAGTATTTTTATAATAAAAAAAAAAATGTACATTACAGACATGTACAAAACATTACAGATTTATTCCAAATATATTAATTTTAAATTAAAATTATTTCATATTCATAATAATCTTATTTAAAGAAAAAGAAAATTACAAAAAAATTTTTTATACATATTAAATACATTTTAATATCTTATTTACAAATTTAATTCACCAATTTTGAGCTTGCCCTGATTCAAACAAAACACATAATAATGTTACAGAAGTATGTAGATGATGACTGAAGATCGCTGAAAGGAAAATAAGGGCCAGGTTAGACTACACCACCTTAATGACTATATTGTAAAAGATAAAAAAAATTAAATAATTTTCATTAATTACGCTAATTTTAAAACACGCTCACTTATTGAAATATTACAGCATATTTATGCTTATTACGTATCAGCTGATGAAATTAATTTGTATTCTGTAATCAGAGCACATTTGTTTTTGCTGATATGTACTATTCCCAGCAAAGGAAATCCATTGAGATTATACACTGTACGCTGCAAAGCAGAGCACAGATACATACAAGTTACATACATGATATATACATACATACATACATGTGAATATGTTTGTTACATACTCAAGTAACAAAAATTTATCCTGGTTACTGTTAATGCAACACTGAATTGCAATCTTATTCTAACTGGAGCATAAGACCAGAACAATATTTACATTTTTATATGGAAGATATGAATGAATGCTTTCATACTGAAAAATGCTGAGTTATAAATAAGTTAATTAAATTTAATGCCATAGTATTTATCAAATTCATTACAATAAAGAGAAGAAGATATTATTATTTTTATTATTATTGTAACATGTTATACTATGAAAATATGGCACTCATAAGAATATATTACACAGAGTTCCTAATCAAAAATAAATTTATGTTTATACGTTTCAACATTTCCAGTCATTCTAGAAGCTTTCACATACTGCTTCATGCTTCACTTCCCAAACCATTTCAACCCTGTCATCAAAGAAAAATCTCAACATTATATTTTAAGAACAATTGAATTTTTATTAGAACATAATTTATCTATATAAGCTAAGATAAGAAAACTGTAATAATATAAGAATGAAAGAATATTCTCTTCAGAAAATTATTAGGTGAGTAAAGATAAAGGGCAATATAATGTTTCACGGACAGTCAATTTACTGTGTTACAACAGTTGTAGCTCAATGTCATTATTTTAATACCTAAAAAAAGATAAAACCCATACACAATTTGTGATAAAAGGGGAACAGTAAATGATAATGTAGTAATAAAATGGCATGAAACAGGAAAATATTTTAAAAGATAATAAAAGATTACCGAATTTACACTCTGAATAAAAAACAAATCAACATGATGTAAACAGGAGAAACATTTTTGGAAAACTCTTTCCTAAAGATTTGGAATCGATCAATTCCAGAACATAAATACATTAAATTGACTGTAAAAAGGAATGAAGGGTAAAACGTTTGAGCTACAACAATAGGCTGAAGGTGATTCTCAGTGAAAAGTAACATATATTAAATCACAATTTAATTATGAAGACAAAAAAATAAAGTTTATTAACAGAAGCAAAAATATTTTTATAATAATATCAGTAGAAATAAATCATTCACCTTATCAGAATAGAAGTAAACAAACGAATACTGTTGCATTGGGGGTTGATAACACCAGATATATTGAAATATATTAGTAGATTAGAGTACTTGAGCAATATATTTGAAAGAATTGTTTTCCTATACGATGTAACACGTTCAATAATAAGAACTGGGTCAAAATAGTTTCAAATATCATATAATTATTCTGAAATAAATACAACCATTTAATTTATAAAATTATAACAAATAGAATCATAATAACAAAAAAGTTCATGGGAGAATTCTCAAAAGAATTAAAAAATTAATACAGGGGTAAAACAAAGGGATAGTTTATCACCAATTCTTTTTAACTGTGTCTTAGAAAAAGTAAGAGAATGGAAGTAGAAGATGAAAAAAATTGGAGTACACCATGAAATAAAACTAGGTCTGAAATTGAAAGTTATTTGAATTAACTGCCAAGCCTTTGCTAATGACCCTGCAATTTTTTCGAAAAATCTCACACACTAGCAGAACAAGTAAACCAAATAAAAGAAATTACAGATAAAGTAGAGCTAAAAATTTCCTTCACTAAGGCAGAATTCATGACCAATAACAAAAATTTGATTCAAAATATAGAAAAATCAAAAAAGTTTAAAAATTTAAATATATAAAGAAGTCAGAATATAAAAGAAGAATATATAAAGAAGTCAGTCACTAAGAACAAGATCTTCTTGTTCTTACAAGAATTCTACTACGAATGTCTTGAACAAATAAAAAAATATGATCCAAATAAGAGAAAAGAGAAAACACCCCTAAAGCTGTTTCTCATATAATTAATAGCTATTTATCTTAACCTTAAACAATTAGATTTTAGTTAATTCTTTGAATACTTTGTTGATCAACATATAAATTCACCAGCGGTTATGTTTAAACTTAATGATCTAGATTTAAATATATTATAGCAACATAAATAATATACATAAAAATCCACTACCAGTTAATTTGCTTATAAACTATTATAGTACCCAAAGTAATTGTTAATGTTAATGGTTAATTGATTAGTTATTAAGACAGATAAAAGAGACATAGATAAGGTTAAGAGACAGATTAAGCTGTTAAGATACAGATTTTTTTTTATGCATATATTAATGTCACCATAGTTAAGCAAAGAAAATTGTTTTAAACATTAACACAGAGAAAATATCAGTTAACAACTTTTCTCCAAAGAAGTTAAAAATTTAATCCCATTGAGGGGTTAAAATTATTATTATTTTATAAATGTGTATATATATATATATATATATATATATATATATATATATAGTCAATTACATAATCTGAGAATGTTGGTTCAAACCAAAATTATAAATAGAAGGCAATTAACATTTAATTGTGGAAAAAGACAATAAAAATATTAAGCAATATTTTTAAATTACTTATAATTTGTAAAATTTAACTTACAGGAAGGGCTTATAAGTACAAATAAATAGTACAATAAAACACAAAACTGGATTACTAAAAAAAAAATGACATTCATGAAAAATAAAAATCTATTACTTTATTTGGCCATATAATAATAATAAAAAAGAAAGAGATAAGTTGAAATTATAGTTATTTAAGATGTGACAAAAGAATTACTTAAGAGAAACAAACTTTTATGTAACACTTGTTGGATAAGAATGCCATCAAAAATTATATTTAAATTGAATTTATGTCCTGAGTCAGTAATACTGTATTAATGAATTAGTTAAATCTAGAATAAAAACTAAGTGAAATTCTGGCGCAATATTTTGAAAATTACTCAATTGTGAAGAAATAGAGGAAAGATTCTCAGAAGTAGAACCAGAACAATGGATCTCAGAGTCAGTGAAGTCTCAATCAGAGCAGAAATGTGGAAATATGCCAAGAGGAGAGTACAATCTGCTCGCTACATAGAGTGCTTACAGGGATTTGGGAAAAAGAAGAACCACAGAGGGGCTCTAATTCATCCACTTCACAAAAAAGGGGACATAATGGATGTCAACAATTGTCAAGAAATATCTCTTCTGCCAATTACAAACAAAATTCTTTCTAAAGTTATCCTTGAAAAATTGGAAGAACAGAAGTGGATTCAGGAAAGAGAGATCTAATACAGAACAGATTTTTTGCCTGAAAACAGTCATCAGAAATACACCGTGGCAAACAAGAGAATAGTGATCAACTTTGTAGATTTTAAAATGGCCTATAATTCAACTGATCAAAAAAAATTGTTTGACATTCTTAAACAATTTTGGACCGACCGAAGACTAATAAACATCATCAAGCAGACACTCTCAGCATTTTTCTGTTATCAGTTATTTAATAAATAAATTGATAAACTTTTTACCAATAAATTAATATTAATGAGCTATTTTTCAATAGACTATATTGCATAATCTTCACCTATTTTAGGCTGTAGGAAATTTCAACTGATTGCATCATCTTTTATTTTATTAATTGTAAGAATTCATTTTATTTTTAAAAAATATCAATCATATCTATCTTAAAGAGCGAACAGCAATACATTAAACAAATTAAAAATTATTAGACTTTTCAGTTTATAAAAACCAAAATGTTGCCATGAAAAAGCATGGACAGAAGACGCATTGAAATCATTTTTTATTTAAAAAAAATGGCAAATTTTATTAACATACAAATGTCAGAGCAAGAAATAAATATTATATTAAATACAATTTAAACGAATTATCTATTTCATAAAAATAGATTTTCTAATTTTTTATTATTACACAAACTAAAGCACGTGCCTTTATAATTAATAACCAGTAACCAGTCAAAATTGAATATTAATTTGTACAATTAATTTAAATACTAAAAACTATTATTCCTCATAAATATGCTGCTTTTCAATAAGTTAACCCTAATGTTACCTCAAATCCAGGAAATTAACTCTTTAACCTAATACGAAACGACGTGTTCAGTTAAACGACGTAATATGACGTTTCAACAGGTTTGTGGATTCTACAAAATATTTGTTCCGCGAAATAATCACCCGCGGTCGCCTGTTTTTATTACCTGTGTAATCCACATTCTTGGAATGAGTACAGTATGTGGTTTCGTGACGTAATTTTAGTAACGTCTTTATAGAAAATATTCCGGTATCAACGATTTTTTCCACTATCTCGATTATTATTTTTTTAATCGATTATCGTAGATTTTTGTATTAAAAAAATATTGCTATATCATGTCCTCTTAAACGATTTTTCCACAATTTTCTTTTGTTTAAAAAATACAGTGTGTGAATTTAACACCAATTGATAACAAAGGCTTTTTTATCAAAAACATACTTATACAATAAAAATTGATTCTTTCAAAAGAAAATAAAAAGAAATGAAAGATCATCATCATGAATCCATTTGATTTTCAGAATTATGAATTACCAAACTAATACATAATTTTTCTTTGTGACCCTTCATTATGTATGTTACTTGCCTCAGTAAAAATTTAAATTATTACTATTTTTAAATTTATTTGTAAAATTATTATTATTTTTTATCTGTAATACAAGATGTTTCTGTAGGTTAGGTATATATTATGTAACTTAATATATTTACACATTTCATTAATATGTAACCTCTAATGTCATTATTGTTAATATAGTATTGAAATTAGCTTTGCTATTACAAATGCAAATCTATTTGTGTAAAATGTAATCTAGTGGTAGAACGGTAAATAACACACACGCGCGCGCGCTACTATCACGTTATCTTTTTTTTTTTACTCTATTCTACTAATCTAATTTTTTATTATAATATACATTATTTTTTTCTTTAGCTTATAGTTTTTCAAAGATTTCAATACAAGCCAGTTTTGGTTCATTAATTCATGTATGATGTTTGTAAATTTTTTAACTACATCTTTCTTATTTATAATACAATATTTTTGATTAATATTGGAATGCAAAACGCTCTCATTTTTACCTCCTTGTATGAAGTAAAGGAAGATTGTGATCGTAAAAAATTTCAGTTTTCAAATTTCAACGGAATATCCATTTTGACCATCCCTGAACCCATTTAAACTAGTTTTGGCGTGACGTCTGTATGTACGTACGAATGTATCTCGCATAACTCAAAAACGATTAGCCGTAGGATATTGAAATTTTGGATTTAGAACTGTTGTAATATCTAGTTGTGCACTTCCCCTTTTGATTGCAACCGACTGGACCAAAAGTGTCCAAAAAAGCCCAAAATCCAAAAGATCAGGATTTTGAATTTTTTTTTAACTGCAGTAATAAGCCCTCATTGTGAACTTTTCAACGGTAAGTCATAAGTCATACTTATTTTCATTAGTTCCAGAGTTATATCCAAATAAAACTTCAATTAATGAAATATTTGGATCTTACAAGGGGAAGGCACATCGGTTCGAATCCGACTTCATCTCCTTTTTTTTAAATTTCTTTTTAATTTAAATATACTGATTTATTAATAATTATTAACCTCTGACTGTAAAAAAAATGTACAATAAGTAATAATTCAATAATAACAATAAATAAAAAAATATCATAAGTTATTAATGAAATTTGATGTACTTTTCATTAAAAAAAAAAAAAAAAAAATGTATATGTAATTTAACAGGCTTACAAGGAAGTCACGTGGTGTCCACATCAGATTTTTTATTTAAATAGCAAGACTTTGATAAACGCAAAAACAATTGATTTATAAATCGATTAAATGATCTGTAAAGTTTTTTTTGGTTTAATTTCTGGAACCACGTTAGATATTCCTTCAGGGGATGAAATATATGATTTTTAGCGTGTATGAAAATGCCATGCCTGACCGGGATTCGAACCCGTGACCTCCGGAATAAAAGGCTGAGACGCTACCTATCGCGCCACGGAGGCCGGCGATTTGTAAATTTTATAGTTACATAATATAATATTTAATTGATACAAACCATCTCGATAAAGTTATATATTTCCTGCTAAAATACTTTTTCATGTATTGCTTTGTATCCTAACCAATATTATTTTTTACTTATTTTAATTTTTTTATAAATTAATGAAAAAATTTTACAGTCTTACCTCTTTTACCTCTTTTGATTTACTTCAGTTTTACCTCTTCTGAGTTCTTTACTTTAATTAAGTAAAGCTTGGGCAAAGCAGTAGATAGTCAAAAGCTGCAAATAAATGAATAATTAATCTTGATTGTAAATCAGTGACTGTATTTACACTACAAACTAGGCTTTTCAAAATTACGTAACTATTAACAAATTTGTGGTTTTAAATTATATAATTACATAACTGACCAGTTATTTTTTATAAAAAAATGAATATGTAATTGTGAATAAAAGTCAGATTATAATATTCACTATTCAGATTTACTATACATTGAATTACTGCTATATCCTAATATAATTAGTATAGATACAAAGATATTGGTTATTGCTTATAAAATTGACCGTATAGTATAATGTAAATATTTCTAACTAGCAGGTTAGAAACAAAAATAAAAATTGTAATACTCACATAGTTGTATGTATACGAAGAGTTGAACATGCAGACCATTAATTTAAAGTTTACATACTTATTTCAACAAAGTTCAATAATTTAACAATCACAAATCACAGCACACACTTAAAGAAAATAATGAATTGAGGTTATTTGAGTCAATGTGAATTGGACGACTGAATCTTTAGGTGTTATTAGACAATATTAAACTCTTTATATGAAAGAATTAATTCTCACTGAATATTTGTCTTGAAAAATCCGAGCACAAAATAAAACACAGAGAATTATATCACAAGACAACTTGGTAACTAAAGACGGTGTTGCTAGTCACTTGAGCGAGCGAGATGACTACACTCACTTAAAAAATGGGGATTCTTCCCTGGTTCTTTCACAGATTAGGGTATAAAAATTTTATTTTGCAAGAAATACAAAAAAGAAACGAAAGAGTTCAATGTTAGTAACTAAATTTAAACATCTTACAATTTAAAAACCATAACGTAATCTAAATAACATAAATTCGGAATGCTAATTTAAATTTGAAATCACAATAAAATTCACCACCAAAAATAATGTGTTTAACTATAGGATGGTAGTAATTTCAGAGGATACTTAAGCATTATCTGATCACATGTTACCTAGCATACTTTTAGCACCAAAAATATAGGATATCTTTCTGATAATTACAACTTGCATTGAAGACTTTCAAGGCAATACAATGTATAACAAGTTGATTGGCAGCCTCCAAAAAGTGCAGTTTTCTGAAACCATAAAATAAAGATAAATTAATCTAACAACCAATTTACTAAATGAGAGATTAATTTTTTTTACTGTTTTGCAACTTTTTCTGACATAAAAAGGATACTTCTTTTATTTCTCATTTTCATTAATTCTTAATCTTTTAAAATAAAAAGTCTAGTTTTTTGTGCATTGTCTAAGTTTTATGCAACCTTAAAAATGAAATATTTGAGAGAGTAATTTTTGTTTTTACAGTTGAAAAAAAAATTATATTATTTACTTCTCTCTATTTTAACCAGAATAATTCAATAGGTGTAGTAAATGTGCCTAATAATCCTTTTATTGCATTTGCTGAGTCCCAGTATACAAGAATATCATGGTACCCATTTACAATGCTATAAAACTATGGTTGTGGGTTAAACTGATTTCCTGAAGGAGAATGAACATATAAGTTCCCTTACTGAATACAAAATAACAAACAATTGAACCACCACCTATATATATATAAATTACCACCAGCATAAATCACATATCCAAATTTACTTGGCAAATATAAGAAGGCTCTTGTCAGAATATTAGGTGATCATACTTATTTTCCAGAAACTCAAGGTGAAAACATAGTATGGGAAGTTATCAAGTAGAAACATTACTCTGATGAAAAACATAACATAATTTGAAGAACAAGTACAGACAATATATGTTAAGCTCAATACATTTCTCTGTGTACTACATACAATATTTATAGGAATCATAATTTAGGGAAATTTAGCAAAACAATCATAAGATACTCTCCTGTTAAAATAAAAAAATCGCACAAAAGAAGTTGTAGTAGTATCTTTACCCAACCACATGTATAAACATAACGTAAAAGCCATTATTAGGTAATAATTATCTACAGTTCCTGTTAAAAAGCTTAATGTTTAGATGGATCAGTAAGTACCAGTCAACAAAAGTCTTTTGCCATTGTAACAATCATTCGTGCAATGGAGAGAATTCAAGTTTGAACAAAACACAATTTTATTTTAAAAATGTTGAAATATTTATAAATACAATTTAAACAGATAATTTATTCACTGTGGCTACTGGAATACATATTTTTTATCCCTCCAGGGAGAGTGCTCTGATCTTTCTAAGAAATGGTTTGTATAATTTTGTTTATCTTTTAATTTTAAAAGGATGATGAACATAAAAATAAACTAAAGTTCAATTATAGAATTTCACAAGACATAAAACCCAGGTAAATCTAGGTGCATGAGTTTTTTCTTCTAGCATCCAGGACCATCATGATGTACTGCTTCAGAGGTAATGGCAGGTATGTGAAAATGCCATGCTTGACCAGGATTCGAACCCAGGATATCCAAATGATATCCTGGGAAGTCTGAGATAAGCTGGCTAGGTGCATGAACTTACATTTAACAAAAACTACTTATAGAATTCTTGTGATAAATGATACATTCTACACTTGGGTAGAATCACAGCATTTCAAAGTAGACTAAAAGTGATTAAATAATCGCAATTCATACAGAAAATCAGCTTAAACAGTCACAATAAAAATTATAAATATTCTAAATAACATTCAAATTAATTTAAAAAAAAAACTAAAATGCAAATTTCAATTTTTAAAAAATTATCAGTAGTAGTTTACATATAGAATATAGTATTACATATAGTATACACATAGTATTACATATAGTATTTAGTTTACATATAGAATTAAGAATAATTAAATATTACCTTTTTTTTTCTTTAGCAGTTTGTAGTACAGTGTCTTTCCTTTGTTGTGTCTTTAACAGTCCTCACTTCCCCACAGCAGTCACAACATCATTCACCCAACCTCTTCTTTTTCTTTCTAGCAGGACTCCAGGACTTAATTACTTAGGTTCCCTTTCTTCCAATTTACCACTAAAAATGATTTTCTGTCTGTCTTCTTTAGAATATCGCCATTTCTTACTTTGGCTAAGATAAGTCAGATGACAATTTCTCCAAAATAATGTTCATTCAATTTTTAAGTCTTGCAGAAGAGAGTCTGTGCTTTGAATCCATACATGGAATAACTTTCAACAAAAGAGCTGACGATAGTCTTTTTTGTTGAAGATAATTTTTTTATTTTGTTATTAATTTGTAAAATAAATCACATTTTATGTTTATCAAGAAATTATGTATATTGATATATATGTGTTACAGATTCTTTTTATACTATATGAAAACCTTCAGATGATGATTTTCAGGACAAAACAAATGCCATTTGACCTGGAATATTACAAGGAAATTGATATCCATGACATACAGCTTATTCTGTACGTAGAATCTCAGAGAAATCATCCACTACCCAACATTATTTGGAGAGTTGTCTAAAAATAAATTTATGAAATATAAAAAAATGACAAAGATTAGATAGTTGATAATACAGTTTTATTACCAGTGATAAGGAAAATGTACTGTTAAATTATAGGAGGAAACCAAATTATATCTACCTACATAATTTATTAAAATATTCTATAAACATTTAACATTATGCCATTTCAATTAATAAAGAAATGAGATATTCATGAAAAAAAAACTTTGAAAATAGCAAGAAGAAATAGAGTTTGCCTGTTCGTCAGACTGGATTTTTACTTTCCTGGTTAATAATGGAAAAGAATATAGTTGAATAAATAGTTATCAGTTGAATAAAATAATGTCTAAAACAAATTTATCTTTTTTTAAAGTTTTGTGCCTTAATGAGACATTAAAAAAAAAGAATTTAAATATATTATGTAATCTATTTATTAATTAAAAAAATGTATATTGTAAATAATCTATAAAAAAAATTTTTATCCAATGCTCAAGTCCAAAATCTATTTTGGTCAGATGGAAATTTGTGCTTATGCATGTAGGTATCTCGGCCTATATTCGGTCTTATAACTCTGGACCCTCATTGATAAATTTTCTTCAAACTTTGCAGACAGATACTACCTTCAGGGGGGAAAGAATATATTAAATCTTTGCAAAAATTGGAAAAAAGTATAAGGGATTGGTGTTACTGCCAAAATAAAATTTTAAATCATTATTGGGACATTTTAGCAAAACATTTTTCTTACAAAAGTTGAAACTTTTTTTCTTATTAAGATCACAAATTATCAAATATTTTATTTAATTAATATTTCAAATATATATATATATATATTTTTTTTTTTTGTTGTTTGTGGGCGAAAAACGCCTGGGCATTATCATCGCCCGGTAGTTATTATTAAAAGGGTAATATGACTCCAAAATAATAAGCTATACAAGGTGTAAATGTAATATTAATCATATAATAAAAATCTACTAAAACAAGCCAAGAAGGCAAAATAAATCCCAAAACTAATATCACTGACAAAGTTGATAAATTATTAAAGATAACATAATAGAATAAAGAAAGTATAAAAACTTACCTAATTCTGATGGGTTGTGCCTAACCCCCCCCCCCCCCCGGATAGTAAAATTAAACACATAGAACTAAAAAATCAAATCGAAAATAAAGGTTAAAATTATTAAAAAACTCTCCTTACAGAAAAACATATATGAGTATATTAAATCCTTTGCAGTAACCCAGTACTATGCAAAAAGAGAAACATTCGCTTCAAAACCCTGCCATCATTGCCCAAGACATCACGAATGCTGCTGGGTATATTAAACTGACGACGCAACGCCGCATGACATACGCAGTCCACGAGAATGTGGTGCACAGTCATGCGGCAGTTGCATCGTGTGCACAGGGGTGGGTCTCCTCCTGACATTAGATATTCGTGTGTGATCCTCGTTTGCCCCCAACCGTAACCGGCAGAGGACCACTTCCTCACGACGAGAGTTCCTGCAAGAGGAGCCCCACGGCAACACTGAATCCTTAATCCGTCGAAGTTTATTATCGACGGCAGCCGTCCAGCCACTCCCCGAAGGAGAGTTTTATTCTTTAAGACTTTGGGGGTTGGCGTCCCCACGCGCCTAGCCTCTGCAGCTTTTCTTCCCACTACACACTTAGCTGCAGAATACCTTTCACTATACACGTATACTACACCAGGTACACTACATGAATTACAACATATACATTTACTCGACTACACATCAACATCCGACACAATTTTCTCTTTCACTTACACTTGGTGGTGTTGCGACATCGTACGAAATGCAACCGTAACCCAAGGTGGGAACTATCGTGCCGATGGGTGAATGGCTCTACGTAGTGAGTCTCGAACGATGTCCTCTGGGCACCAGAGCAAACCCAGTTGTATTTAGCTCTAGCTCCAGTACGCGTGCCCTCTGCTGGAGTGGTCTACTTTATCGCCGGTTCTCGTGGGACCAAAATTTCAGTTCCTACAACCAATTCTATGATGGTTGGTGGTCCATTTGAAAAAACCACTACTTTGAGTCTGGTGAAAAAGCCTCGGTCAGCTTCGTCTGACGAGGATAGTTTTGCTACAGCCGATACAAGTGGTGTTAGGTGCAAGAATGTTCGGTTTGTTGTTGTTAAGAATAATCAGGAGGGTGGCTCCCTTCAAAAGGTTTCACCTTTCTTGATTAGTAAATACATCACGGGATGTATTAGTTCTCCGAAGAACATTAAAAAATTGCGTGACGGGACAATACTGGTAGAGACATATAACGACGAGCAGAGTCGATCTTTGTTACGTCTGACCAATATGGGCGGCGTAATTGTAAGTACGGCATGCCACAAGACCCTGAATACCAGCCCAGGAGTGATTTTTTGTCGTGACCTAGAAATGAATTTGAGGGAAATTGCTGATGAACTTAGTACTCAAGGTGTTGAAGAGGTGAAACGTATGATGAAACGGCAAAACGGGACAGAAGAACCGACGCCGTCCCTTATACTGACGTTCAGTCTTCCTGTCCCACCAGAGAGGATTACAGTGGGTTACCTCTCCGTTCGGGTGCGCCAGTTCATTCCCAACCCACGGCGGTGTTTCAGGTGCCAAAAGTACGGTCACACTACAACATCTTGCTCGAGGTCGGAGGTCTGTGCTCGATGTGCTACCGAAGGCAACAGTGACGCTAACTGCGAGGAAAGAGAAAAATGTGCGAACTGCAATGGTTCGCATACGGCTCGCTCCCGAGATTGCCCAACCTTTAAGGAAGAGAAGGCGATTCTCAAGATCTGTACTGAACAGAAACTATCTTTCCCGGCTGCACGCAGGAAGTATAGGAAGATAGTTAACTCACGGAACCTCGTTCAACCTGATGTGTCCTTCGCCACTGCTGCGTCAAAACAGACTGCTTCACCTGTTCATACTCCGCAGTGCGGATCCTGCACGGAACTTAAGAAACTCGTTCAGATGCTTTCTGATCAGGTTTCTTCGCTTACGGCCACTATTTCCGGTCTGACAAGGATGAGTGAAAAGTCCTGTGTTGCAACAACTGAACCCAGCAGTGTGGTCCGTACAAAAGCCCCTTCTCTCAAAGTGCTGCCGACAGCCACTATTTCCGGGCTGACGAGGGTGAGTGAAAAGTCCTGTGTCGCAATAGCTGAATCCAACAATGTCGTCCATACAACAGTTCCTGCTTCCAGCGTGCTGCCGGTAAGGGCAGAGGCTACCACAGACGGCGGTAAGCCATCTAACAAGGCCCCCATAAAAATAACCCGCATGACCGCCCCCTCTGGGATGTCAGTAGCGACGTCCCGTTCTCATAAATCTCCTCCGCCGTCACCCCATATACTGGAGGATATGGTTAAGGAACCTCCCGACCCTAAGGCATCGGAGTTATCTAAGTTGAAGAACACAAAAAAGAAGAATAGAATCACGTACAACTGAATTCTATGTGGTTTCCTGAGTATATTTATTATTTATTATATTTATTATTATTTATTGTTATTATACTTGTATTTTTTACTTTCTCCTAATTTTATGAACATTATTCAGTGGAATGTTCGGGATGTACGGTCCCGCATTGCAGACATTGGAGTACTGGCGCAGCAACATGATCCGATTGTCATGTGTTTCCTGGAGACTCATATTCTGCGATATGATCCAATCGCACTCAGGGGATACTTTTGTGAGAGAATCGACTGTGTGGTGGACGGTAGAGAGAGTGATGGAGTAGCTATTTTCATGAGGGATGAGGGATGAGGTATCAGCTACAAGGATTCAGCTGACTACTCTCGTTCCTGCTGTTGCAGTGAGGATCTCTATCCCCTTCAAGTTGCATATCTGCAATCTATATCTCTCGCCGAACACTCAGTTCAGTGCTCTGGATATCTCAAACCTCCTTGCACAAATACCGCCTCCATCATTAATAGTAGGAGACTTCAATGCCCACCATGTTTCTTGGGGCTCGACTTTCTGTTCCACTCGGGGAAATATAGTACACAATGTAAGACAGGACTTGGACCTTTGTTTGCTGAATGATGGATCTCATACATTCATGTTTTCATCATCTGGTACTACGTCTAATATCGATCTCTCCATATGCTCGCTGGCTTTACTCCCTCATTTTGGTTGGTCTGTTTGTGATGATTTTCATGGCAGCGACCATAAACCAATTGTTCTTCGTTTCGGTGTGGACCACAGATTCGGAGAAGGCCAAGGAGGTGGATTGTTGAAAAGGCGGATTGGGATGGATATCATACAGCCTCAGTGTGTCGCAGTGTGACGTCGGTGCGAGCACCCTTGAGCAACTTTTTGAAACTGCCAGCAGATATGTCCCGCAAATATCGGGCAATCCTAAACGTCCTTCCGTTCCGTGGTGGAATGATGATTGCAAGTGTGCTATTCGGAATCGACGGCGTGCACTGCGCAAATTCAATAATAGACCTACAACTGAACATCTAGATATGTACCGCAGGGCTAGGGCGGTGTGCCGTCGGGTCTTCTTGACCGCTAAGAGGAATTCATGGACGAAGTATGTGAACTCCAGCTCACGTTACTACTCCCACATCTACTGTGTGGAGAAAAATCCATGCAATTTTCAGGTCGCCAGGGCAATCTATTCTAGGTCTCGTCGATGAGGGGGAAGGGGAACTCCTTACATCATCTTCGGCTGTAGCAAATACTTTAGCGAAATCTTTCCGTTCGGTGTCTCTCACCTCGTCATATAGTAACGACTTTCAGAGGTACAAAGCACGGATGGAAGTATTGGGGTTCAATATTGGTGTTTCGGATGGTGAATTGAACACTCCATTCTTACTTAAAGAATTGTTGCACGCACTTAGGAACTCACGTGACATTTCCCCTGGACCGGATAATGTTCGCCTTTGTATGCTTTCGCACCTTCCTGACTCAGCACTACAACATCTTTTGAGTATTTACAATGGTTTATTCTCCGGACAAGTCTTTCCGCCCGACTGGTCGGAGGCATTTATTATACCAGTACTAAAGCCTGGCAAAGAGAAAACCGATCCCTTAAGCTACCGCTCTATTTCTTTAACAAGCGTGTTGTGTAAAGTAATGGAGAGGATGGTGAACCACAGGCTTGCGTGGTACTTAGAGAAACATGGCTTTCTTTCTTCGGAACAGTGTGGTTTCCGACATGGGAGATCTTCCATTGACCATTTGGTGTCGATGGAGACAGCCATACAAAACGCCTTCCTGAACCGCCAACACCTCGTTGCTATCTTTTTCGACATAAAAAAGGCGTACGACACGGCCTGGCGACGTGGCATTCTTAACACCCTTAGGAGGTGGGGATCACTGGCAACATGTTTGCTTTTAACCGGGGATTCTTGAATCACCGGACGTTTCGTGTTCGTGTAGACGATTCACTTTCAGACAGTGTCGTCAGAAAATGGGGTACCGCAAGGTAGTGTATTAAGTGCCACCTTGTTTTCTGTGGCCATAAACAGCGTTACCAATTGTGTACAGGCTCCTGTCTCTTGTTGTCTTTTCGTTGATGATTTTTTTATTTACGTTGCGAGCCGCTCTACACCCAATGCGAAACGACTGATGCAGAACACTATATTTCGCCTTGAGGCTTGGTCAGGGACTACTGGTTTCACATTTTCACCCGACAAGACGAAATGTGTAGTCTTTTCTCGGCTACGGGACCCTTCTAATCCGCGGGTTTTCTGAACAGGGAGCTTATTGCTGTCTCTACTTACGTCAGGTTTCTGGGTTTGCTTTTTGATAGACGTCTTACTTGGATCACACATATGAGGGATTTGAGGACAAAGTGTTCCAAACTTTTGGTTATGATGCGGGTCCTAAATAACCAACTGGGGGACCGATCGGTCGTGTATGTTACGTTTTTACTACTCCCTTGTTCGTTCCCGTTTGGATTATGGTTGTGTCGCCTATTCTTCAGCTCGTCAAACCGTACTTAAGATGCTGGACGGTGTGCATCATTCTTTTCTTCGGCTTGCCACAGGTGCGTTTAGATCGAGCCCTATCGCAAGCTTACTTGTAGACAGTGGCGAGCCATCACTTTGGGATAGACGAGACCAGCTTTTGTTATCTTATTTTGCCCGTCTCAGCGGACAGCCGAATTACCCAACTTTGAGGAAGATGAAGAATCCTAATTTGAGGAAGTATGAGAACCGTCCACGTTGTACTGCGCCTGTGGGTGTCCGTACACGACGTCTGCTGCAGCAATTGAATGTTGGCACTCCCTCGTTCTTTCCATCATGTCCGTGCTCGAATCCCCCGTGGAGAATAAACCACGTAAATTTTACGTTTGATCTTACAACGTATGATAAACAATCAACGCCACCTATTGTTTACCAGCAGGTGTTCCAGTTTCTCCTCACAAAGTCGAACCCAGACGTGGTGGTATACACTGATGGGTCGAAGCATGACGTTAACGTTGGTTGTGCTTTTGTTTTCAATGAACAGACTTATATGTTTGGCCTACCCGGTGTTACGAGTGTGTTCACCGCGGAACTACTCCCTGTGGATAGGGCTCTAAGTATCGTTGGCCCTAAATATAGGAACATTCTTATTTGCAGTGACTCGTACAATGCTCTCCAGGTGTTGGAAAACCTTTATTCCGGACATCCTGTCGTCGTTGGCATTTATGATAAAATCGCCGAGTTAGAAAAACGAAACAAGAGGGTAGGTTTTTGCTGGATCCCTAGCCACGTTGGGATTCTTGGTAATGAGAGGGCAGATTCTGCAGCGAAAGATGCGTGTATTCAGCCTCCTTTCACCACCCGAGTTACTACCTTTGATTTTATTAATCATATAAAACAATCAAATATTTTATTTTAATATTTCAACCCC
Organism: Lycorma delicatula; assembly: GCF_047948215.1. Taxonomy (NCBI): domain Eukaryota; kingdom Metazoa; phylum Arthropoda; class Insecta; order Hemiptera; family Fulgoridae; genus Lycorma; species Lycorma delicatula. The sequence continues at coordinate 18,982,392 of NC_134459.1, forward strand.
TCCTCAAAGAATGACAATTTTTTTTTAGCTATCTTGCTTCAGAAAAGGAAGTTTCCAGTTGATGGAAGTGTTTTACATTTATATTTTCTACATCAATAAGACTCTTCAAAACACTGTAAAATTTTTCCCACATCCTACTCCAATGGTTGGTAGTAAAAAATAACTTTTTAATTAATAATAATTTTTTTTTAATTTATTTTTAATTTAAATTCATCTCACAAGCTACCCCACTGCATTTAAAATGTAAAATCTTAATTTCTTGTTAGCTTTACTCTTTAGTAGTTCTTGAAAAAAAATTAGTCAAAAATGTCCATCCCCCTTCCTAGAAAATTACAACTTTGCCTATTTAAAATTATAGTTATATTTGAGTTTTTTAAACAATAAAATGAATTGCATAACTTGAATGGTGTAGCTGGGAAAGTTATGTAATTTATTGCCGGATTTTGAGATAAATTTTAAAAGCTAAGTCTAATAAAGGAAGGAGAGCAATGGTGATTGAAGAGTTTTAATGGTGAAATTTACATTAAAAACTAACTTTTTTTTCTGATTTGTCTAATCACAGATGGGTTACACTTTTTATATACTTAAAAAATATAGGTAAACATTCTTTGCATAGCCGTAAGATTGTTTTTATGTTTTGTTTTTTATTTAATGATTATTTATTTACAATTCCATTATTCATATTGAAAATTATTGTACAATCAAAATCTGTATTTACAACTTCATTTTTACATTATGAATCTTAAGCAAATTATCAATTAATGTCTGATTTGAATGTAGATGAAATGTCTAGTCTGTTGGTTAATACACCAGACTTCATTAGTAATTGAGGTTCATACACATATCATGTATAGTTGTACTGAAAACCTATAGTAATAATAATTCATTAGAAAATCAACCAGATGAAGAAGGATGGTGGCATTGGTTTGTTTGCTGTATGTGCTCACATTTTTATTTTGAATAAAGCGAGGTTTCCAAATCATTCAGAATGAAGCATTGTGATGCAAAACTGCATTTACTTGCTATATTTTTTGGAAATCTCCATTTTTGTGTTGAAAAAATAAAGCAAATTTATTGCAATTCTTTTAATTATTTTTCCATTGCTGTTGAAATTTTTTTTAAATTATAGAAGCTTTTCATGGTAAAAGTTTTTTTGTTGTTAGTAAGTTAAATTCATGAACATTATTTAGTTACAATTGGCAAAAAAATTTCCAAAATCTTGAATAATGAATCATAATAAACCATGTAACATTTTTGCGGTGGGCTGTAGGCCCCCCTTTTTCTAGTTACTAAATAAAAATAAGGAAAATTGTTTTCTTTAACAATAAGAAACTTAAGCCCACCCAAAAAACTTAAGACTTTAATAACTTATTACCCATATTTACTGCATTAATTTTATAATGAAAAATATTTAAGTACTACAGGGTTTTGAATAAAAGTGAAATTGAATTTCTAATATTCTTAGCTCAAGACTTAATAATAAACAAGTATAAAATGAGAAAAAAACAGAAATCTACATCTGAATTAACAGAGTGCCAAGTTACAGTAAAATATAGACTACAACTCTAAACTTCCCCTTTATGGTAATTTGCTAGCCACCTGGGCAAAACAACTAACCCCACTCTACGAACTTACAATCTCCCCCTTATATAATAAGAACCTCCCTTCCACAATTCTTTTACTCCCTTTTGCCGCCTGTATCATTAGAAATTCCTTTTAACACTTCCTTCAACGTATTAAACTTAATATCATTTACATTCATTAAAACCTACAAAGGATCAAAGAAAAAACATACGATTAATAAGGTATCAGCTTAATGTGGTAGGTTTCTTACCTTCCTGACATATATATATATATATAAGAATAATTTTTCTTCAATGATATCATCTTAGATGAAGCAGTAATGACGGAAGAGAACACAAAGTACTATGTTTTGTTCACATCAAATTCATACTACAACAAAATCATCATCAGAAAAAAAACAATAAGCACAATGCAGTATCTGATCAACATATAAACTGATATCATGGAATAATCTGTTGCTGTTCGCCACAACAGATCGCAGATTTGGAAAATGGTGATCGGAAAATTCATTATGACAATGCTCCAGTATACGCAACAAAATTTATCCACAGATTCTTGGCAAAGCATGGGATTGAACAACTTCAGCAGGCTCTTTACTCACCTAAACATGGCTTTAAAAAAATTATAAAATTATCAATACATTCAAGATTATTTATCAGCAATTCCTTACTTATTCCAAAAAAATCCTCAATTATGATAATATTTAGATCTTATATTATGTATCTTAATTAGTTATAATAAAAATTAAGCACAGACCTAATTTCATTCCCAAAACTTAAGAAAAAAATAGAATATTAAATGCTGTTTGTCAACTGAGAGGTGTTATTTTCTTTCCGAGTGCTACTAGATTTAACATCAAAATGTATCACAAATAAATGTAAACCAATGAAGAAATCATCTACAGCATAGTTAACAATATTAAGCTTATATAAATGTGAGGTTTGATAAAAAAAATAATGAGAATATTTAATTCTGCATGTTATGTTATATTGACTGAGTTTATCTTTTCCCTACACAATAGCAGAGGCATCTATAATGTATATATCAACATTTACAATCGTATTAGAGGTGTAGTTCAAATTCGGCAGCCAGGTATTTAGGACATATTCTAATACAAGTGGAAATTTATTTTCTTTTGAAAATGACAAAACAATGGATTTTGTTGCATTAACATTTCAGGCGAGGATGTTAAGTTAACACCATGAGTTTATGTATGGTACAAATGGCTTCAAGGTCATGAAGGCTTGAATACGATAAAAGGTGACAAAAGGATTGGATTTTCTAACACATCAACAACCAATGAAAATATAGACAAAATAAAAGACATCATGATCAATAATCATTGAATCATTATTATGGTGGTAATCTCTTATCGTAAGGAAACAATTTTTGACTGACGTTTTGGTATGAAACCCGTAGCTGCATTGTGATACATGGGAAAGAGCGCTGTCATGTTAAATTTTCATAACAGTTTTTTTTATTATCAAGGCATGGTTCATTAATGAGTATGCTCCTCAAGGACAAACTGTCAATACAGAGTACTACATAACTGTTTTACATGAGATAAGTGTTGCTGTTCGCCACAACAGATCACAGATTTGGAAAATGGTGATCGGAAAATTCATTATGACAATGCTCCAGTACATGCAACACAATTTATCCACAGATTCTTGGCAAAGCATGGGATTGAACAACTTCAGCAGGCTCCTTATTCATCTAAACATGGCTCCCTGAGATCTTTGCCTCCTTCTTAAGTTTAAAATTCCACTTAAAGGAAAGAAATTTGAAGACATAGAAGACACAAAAATAAATGCGACAAGAGTAAAAACCTTAGAACTTTCAACTTCGAAATCAGCTGATATGTGATGCCAAGTTCACCACTAGGCCAACTGGTGGTTTTACCATTTTCATGGTCTGCTTCTTTGTAATACTAATATGATACTTTCATAATATTATTATGAACCTTGATAACAACAATGAATAAAAGGTTTTTTACAGATTCAATATTACAAATATTATTTTATCTGAAGTCTACAAATACTTAAAAACTAAATTCTAAAATAAAATATAAAAAAAATCAGTAGATATAATAAAAAAAAAAAAAAAACAACAGATAAACAGTTAATTACATCATAATCTAATAAAAAAATTAATATTCTGCTTGCATGATTAAAGAAAGAACTAAATAACAGGTCTATAAATACTACTCAGAAGGCAAGGCATTAGTTTTAAGATGATACTGCGGATTTAATAAAACACTTAAAAATATAATTTAATTTATTTTTAATACAAATAAAAACAATTACAGTTAAAAGCACATTAATCATTTTCATATAAGTATAGTGTAGTTTGTGGTTGTGAAGGATATTATAGAAAAGAGGTTCTTTAAGAGTACCTTTTCGACAACTCCTGAGGTAGATGCATAGCAACACATTATACAAATCAAGTCACCTCTTTAACCAGTAAAAGATTCATTTCAGGTCTAAGTTTCTGCATCAGTAAAAAATGTCGAAATACATCGAATACTTTACTGAGTTCGCAAAATTAAAAATGGAATCTTTTTGTTATCTATGAAATTTAAAAAAATTTTCTAAAAATTCTTGAAAGAGTGTTTCAGTAGACAATACATTTTCTAAAATCATGTAAGATTGTTTTTATTTTAATCGATAATAGAGAGTAGGACATAATTTATTCTTGAAGTTTTCAATACAAGTTGTACTAATCCAGGGTTGAAAAGTTAACATAAAATTTAGAACTGAAAAGGTAGGAATCCTATATAGAGACTGATTTTTTAGTCCTGTTACTCAATTTTAAATATAATTTAAGAAAGGGAAATTTAGGTGCAATAAAAAATGTATTTGTTACTTACAAAAGAGATTTAATAAAAAGCTATTATTTACATAATTGTTAAAGAATATGCTCAAAATGCCCACCCCTTGCGGTTATACACGCATTCACTCTTTTCAGCATATTAGTACAAAACTTTTTAAGAGTTGCATTGGAAATATTCGTAAGTCTGTAATATTGACTAAGTTCATCAATAGTGTAAAGATTGTTTTTGAAGGCCTCGGACTTAATATAGCTCCACAAAAAGTAGTCAGAAGATGTGAAGTCTGGGGACCTTGGAGGCCATAAGTCCTTGCTTATTATTCGATCATCAAAGAACTCTTGCAGAAAATCCACGGTTTCTCGAGACCTGTGGCATGTAGCGCCGTCTTGCTGAAACCAGCAATACCGTTCTTGAGGTTCTAGGAGGGTCACAAATTGGCGCACAATATTCTTGTATACTTCACCATTTACTGTCTGTTCGAAGAATATGGGTCCGACTATACGATGACGAGATATCGCACACCAGACACCAATTTTTTCAGGATGCAAAGATTTGACTTGTAAAGCGTTAGGATTTTCAACCGCCCAAATTCGACAGTTTTGACTGTTCACATAACCAACGAGACGGATCCAAGCTTCATCACTAAAGAACACTGTGTTTAAAAATTCGATTCCGTTATCGTTTACGAGAGACCTAAACCAACGACAATATTGCAATCGCTTGTTTAAATCTGGAGGGCTGAAGCTCTTGGACTAATCGTACGCGATACGGATACAATTTCAATTTTTTAGCGGCTTTCTGAACACTCGAATATGACAAACCGACTTGCGTGGAAAGTCTTCGTAAACTTTTCCGTGGAGAATTGAGCGATCTTGTTTTCACATTCTCTAAAACGTCATCTGTCAAGCGAGTCGGTCGACCACTACGTTTTCTGTCGCAAACACTACCTGTCTCACGAAATCGATTTGCTAGCCTAGAAATTTACATTTTTTCTGGCGAAGGAACACCAAAAAATTTAATTTGAAATGATTCTTTTACACTCGCGTATGATTTCGTAGCAAAATATTGTTAAAGAATGAAAACTGGTTCTATGGTAAAAGACATTCTGTTCATAACACGACCGGAAACGGCACAAAAGTTTACACAGCTCAAGGAGAATCAACTCACACTGCCGTATCTATACCGGTTGAGTAGCGCTACCAACTTCGTGACGCAAAACAAAATTTTCATTTCTTAGAAAAAAAATTACCAGACATTAACAATCGGGTAACAGGACTAAAAAAAAACCCTATCGTATTTTATATACTCAGTCTGAATGTGTAACATTCCGAAACAACCCATTATGTAACATTCTTAAGTTACAACCCCCTTAAATTTATTTGTTCCATCATTCGTGTAACAAACAAACAATAGAAATAAGCTAGTACGTCTGTATGTTTGCTTATTCACATCTGATTTATATTTATTTTATGATGCATTCTGTAGACCTATATTTGATACATAACAGTCGAATGAAATCATTTCATGTCAAGCCAGACATGTATAATTTTTCATCAGTTTGAGTTCAGCTCTCGGTATGACTTGTGTTCTTTAGTTGTGGTAGTGGTTTTATCGTACACATATTATAAAGACTGTTTCATAAGTGATGCCATATATTTTTAAGACAGAACAACTTTTGGTATTATTTTATTGAACATCAAGATTTGTTAAGTTGTGTGTGCGCGCGCGCGCGTGTGTTTCGGCGCTCTGTTTTATTGCACTCCATGATAAACAGTTTTATGAAGTATTTTAAGTAAATAAGTATTTATAATTTAAAATTTAATTATTTTTATAATTAAGTAGTATTTCCGTAATATTTCAGTTTATTTTCATTCATTAAATTCATTGTTTTTTATTAAAAAAAAAATTTTGTTTTCTAAAATATAGTTGCTACGGATAAGTAATATATAATTTTGCTTTAATTCCAGACTTCATTCTTTGGTTTATATTAGTCTAGTAAAGATGAAAAATAAATGTTTGCGTGAATATAATTTGCTTTATTTCTAATATTCTTTATAGTTTTTGTTCCGGAAACGGTTTTTAAAATAGCTGCAAGTAATATACATTAATTTTATTAATGTTATTTTTACGTTTTGATAAATCTTCTATCATTTTTACTCTTAAGACAATAAAAATGGATCCATTTTTATTAATTTTTATACATGTAGGATAAAAGAAGAAGAATTTTAAGATGAAAAAAAAACAGTTTGAAATAACAATTTAATCTTAGTGTACGATATTTATAAGTCGATTATGTTTCACTGCTGACGCATCGTGCAGTTGTACGGCCAGACATAAGAAAATCCGTCCTGCTGGCTACTGCAAAAAAGTTTTTACTAACCCGATCCTGATTTGGAACGGTTTGATTACATCAGTTCTAAACAAACGTGAAATGGATTATAGAAATGTAAAAAACATGTCATCATTAGACGCATATCCGCTGCTGTACGTGGTATTTTTCAGTTTATACCATTATTCAACATACGGATTGACCTACAAGACGGCTTCACTCGCTTCTTGTTTTTTACCTTCTTCATTTGAAAATAGTGGTGCTCCTCTTAACTTTCCTCTAAATACACAATTTAAGTGAGATCTTATTTCTTAGAATATAACCTGTTAATTTTATAATCCTGTAACTTTAACAAATCTCTTACAGAACCGTTATTCGAATAATCCTTCTCTTTTGTTTTCCTATAATCCAGGGTTCACATCTACTCAGAAAAAGCTCCAAATATATGTATTTAGTAATATTTTCCTTTCATTCAACTGTTATTTCTCCCTTATTTATTTATTTTTATTATTTTGCTTCCTATCTAATTATATCTATTTATATTGATATTCCTCCATTCAATATTATTATTATTATTTTTATTTTAATCATCATCATAAGGCAATAAATTTTCCGTATCTAAGGAAAGCGAATATAATTAATAATTTACTGATTTTTTTTTCAACGTCAGTTATTAAATTTTATTCTTTATTAATAGAGATTAAAAAACGTTTGCTTCTATTCTTTAATAAAATCGATTCTTTATGTTCACGACATCAAAGTTGAAATTAAAAGAAGTTTGTTTCAAATGTTAGTAGCTATTTTTCTTTTCTAAGTCTAAATATCTTCTTCTTTTTTAACGTTTTATGGTTTTATTTTATAAATTGTAGGATGGGTTTCGCAAGGAAACCATTATTTAGAATTTCCAATTGATAAAAATAATAAACAAAAAGTTTTCTATCAAATTTATGGAATTTATAAAATATTTTAGAAACTTACTACCGTAATTTAGCTTCATTTTTTACACGATGCACAGATGTATTATTAAAAAGGCCATTTACTAAGGTTATAGAAGAATTTCGGAATTGCTTGTAAGCTTTGATATTTCCAGTTTTATTGCTACATTCTGAAACCATGCAGCGCGCTCCAGTTTTTATGTAAAAATGAGTCATAATACAGCATGTTTAATGAAGTTCATATTCATTACAGTTTCTTTATCTTTCAGTCTTAATCTGGATATTTATTTGTATTTAATAATGTCATTTAAAATGAATATTTTATTAATCGCCGATGTTATATATTACAAATTTCTTTTGAAAATATAAGGTGCATAACCGATAATAATTTTTATAAATCTTATGTATTTTTTGAAGTGAAAATCCATAAAGTACAATTTTGATAATCCGTCTATAGTCGATATAATTTTCTTAGAAAATACATTTTTTTAATAGATGTTCATAAAAGGTTAGGAATGCGGTAGTTTTAAACCGTTCAAGTCAACCTATCGAAAATCCTTTTCTTTTCTTCTTACTCTAAAATTTCCTTCTGCAGTAACATCTTTTGTAACTAGTCTTTTTGTACTTCTAAGTAAAGGGTCCGCCACGGGAAACGGACGTTTTTTAAGTTTGTATTACGCATCCGGTAGGAGTTAGAGAGGGGAGCCAAGGCCGGCGCGTCACTCGTCTGACCTTGCAGTTTATGCTTGTTCATTGTTTAGTTGCCATCATGCCTCTTTGGAATGTAGAGTATCCGGTTTTCGTGTATGACAGTTTTGTGCGGAGCGGCGAATCAATTACGGAAGTTCAACGTCTCTTTCGTCGAAGGTTTAACGTTCCTCGGCATGGAGATATACCGAGCCGGAACACAATTTTGCGATGAGTTAATGCCCTTTGTAGTGGAGGTAGTCTAATGAAAAGGCAACCACCGGGACCACGTCGCACAGTTCGAACTCCGGAGAACGTGGAACGTGTAAGATAGGCTGTTTTAACTAGTCCAAGACGTTCAGTTTGTAGGCATTCTGCAGCACTACGAATATCCAATAGTTCAGTGCGGCGAATTCTACACAGAGATTTAGGTTTTCACCCTTATAAAATTTCAGTTGTGCACAAGTTAACACAGGGCGACTACCCACAACGTGCAGCTTTTGCTGAAGCGATGCTCCAAATTTTGTTAGATGAGCCCAATGCGATTTTGATAATGAGTGACGAGGCTCATTTTCATCTCAATGGTGTTGTGAATCGTCAAAACTTCCGATACTGGGCCTGTGAAAATCTACGCACTTTACATGAATTACCATTACACAGCCCCAAAGTTACGGTGTGGTGCGGCGTCGGGAAATTTGGTATCGTACTTGGGCCCTACTTTTTTGAGGAAAACGGGAACACTGTAACCGTAACAGCTGATCGTTACGTAAATATGGTGAAAACATTCTTGAAAACTGAGCTGAGACGACGACGAGTCAATCTGCCAGATGTTTATTTTCAACAGGATGGAGCTACGGCCCATACCGCTTGAGTGTCGATGGCTGCTGTTAGACAAATGTTCCTAATCGCGTTATCTCCAGATTCGGTGATCTGCATTGGCCCGCTCGCTCACCAGACCTTTCGATGTGCGATTTTTTCTTGTGGGGGTATTTAAATTCTTTGGTGTATGAAACCAAACCTCGTACATCGGCCGAACTGCGACAAGCGATAGAGCAGAACATCGCTCAGATCGATCGTCAACTATTGGAGAGAGTGGAGGCTAACTTCAGAGAGCGTCTCCACATTTGTCAGCGTGAAATGGACACCATCTTAACGATATTATTTTTCGTACATAGTTAAGTCAAACTGCATATTCTCAGAAACTTATTTCTGCCAATAAATTATTTTTTAACCTTAAAATAGTGGAGTGTCGTTAATTTGTAAAACGTCCGTTTCCCGTGGCGGACCCTTTATATACCGTTCTTTCAGCATTTCGAAGCAAAATCTTTGTTTATTAGCTCCATTTGTGAGTCGCCTTACAAGATTTAGCGGTAAAGGACTTTTTTAAATTGAAATTGTTTTTGCTTAAATTTTGAAGCGTTATTGATAAATTCAAAACTTACTCCACGGGAAATGGACCGATCAATAAGAAATCTAATCGATTATAAAGGATTATAAATTTTGATATCGGGCATATTTCTGCACAGTTGGAAACTGAATTCAAAGAGAAAGCTCGGTATTTTAAAAGAGGTATGATATTTAAACTAAGGTTTTTATCGTAGAATATGATGTAAAAGTTAAGGTGGGGAAAAACTGTTTATTTAAAAACGTTGAAATTTATTAAGTAACTAACCTGTGGCAGAATGTTAATCTGATGGTACATCAGGTGACAAAAAACAGAACTTCTGTTTTCTTCTGCCAGAAAATATACGAGTAATTTACGAAAATTTTAATTTAGATTTCTTTGTACATAAACTAATTTTTAAGTATTTTTTTACGTTTTTATAAAATAAGACTTTTGTTGATCCCGTAGCAGTAGCCAAGTTGTTTGCAATCCTTATCGTCATAATCAGCTACTATTTTGGAACAGTACAGTTCATCTTATAGTCTTCAATTTAAAAAAATGGATAGAAGAGTAAGACTTTTTTAAACTTCCAGAAGTGGAAATTAACGTGACTAAAGAAGAATTTGTTGAAATGATGAGAACATCAAATAATATGCCAAGCGGTAAAAATAATGACTTTAGTAAAAATCCGAGGAGAAGATACTATTTTCAACCCCATAATAATGATATCGATCACATCATAAATAACGGCAATTCTGAAAACTCTCCTACATTGATAACTAAGGGTAAGCTAATTTATACTCAGTTTCTCTTCCTTCCGTGCGCGCGTGTGTGATTATTCACAAAAAACGGGGAGATGTATTAGAAGTAACACAGATGGATCACTGAATGTGAAAATAGGAGGAGAAAAGATTATGGAGGTAGAAGAATTTTGTTATTTGGGAAGTAGAATTACTAAGGATGGACGAAGCAGGAGCGATATAAAATGCCGAATAGCACAAGCGAAACGAGCCTTCAGTCAGAAATATAATTTGTTTAAATCAAAAATTAATTTAAATGTCAGGAAAAAAATTTTTGAAAGTATATGTTTGGAGTGTCGCTTTATATGGAAGTGAAGCTTGGACGATCGGAGTATCTGAGAAGAAAAGATTAGAAGCTTTTGAAATGCGGTGCTACAGGAGAATGTTAAAAATCAGATGGGTGGATAAAGTGACAAATGAAGAGGTACTGTGGCAAATAGATGAAGAAAGAAGCATTTGGAAAAATATAGTTAAAAGAAGAGACAGACTTATAGGCCACATACTAAGGCATCCTGGAATAGTCGCTTTAACATTGGAAGGACAGGTAGAAGGGAAAAATTGGGTAGGCAGGCCACATTTGGAATATGTAAAACAAATTGTTAGGAATGTAGGATGTAGAGGGTATACTGAAATGAAACGACTAGCACTAGATACGGAATCTTGGAGAGCTGCATCAAACCAGTCAAATGACTGAAGACAAAAAAAAAAAATTCACTTTGCACAATAGCAGCTTGTTATATACTTATAATTGCGGTTTTCTGGGTAACAACCAGTATAGCTCTTTAAATTTTTTATATCTAGCTGCTTACTTTTTTCTTTAATATGAACCTTCACGTCAGTCGAGGATCTGGGTAAATAATTAAAACCGTGCACTGTCGGCTCGCGGGATGTAATCTCCATCAAATCGATTCCTGGGAAGTCACCTGTTCTCATCGTAAATGTCATATGAGCCAATATTTACCATTTTGCTGTGCCTTCGGCAAACGATGCAGCAATGGTACCAAGTCCGCAATGAAGCCGGAGTAGAGGATAAACCCCAACACTAAGCCTTGAAGAATATCCAGGTAAGTGTCAAAGAATTCTTATAATTTCTCTTTATATTTAATCTGGAAAAAGCTTCCGTCCAAGTAACTACGCGATATTAAATTGAACGGTTGAGGTAGATTCACTTTTAGTTTGTACAGCAGACCGGGCGGCCAGACCTTATCGAGTATTTGCTGGACATCTAGAAAGACAGCCGAACAGAATGTTTTCTCCTCCATACAGTCGGCGACAACACAAATGATCCTGTTCGTATGCTCAACGGTGGGATGATCACCGCGGAAACAAAATCGGTGATAGGAATAAGTCGTGGCTTGCTCTTAAACAGCCTACATTCTCTGAAGGAATAGGTTTTATAATACTTGGACATTATAGAACAGGCCTGATCTGTATACATTTCTGACCTGTATACACCTCGTGCGCTGACTTTCCCGGCTTAGAGACCATCACAGTTTGTGACATCTTCCGCTCCGATGGGTAGCACGTTGTTCAAAGGATTATAAATTACGGCCTTAGATGAGAGCATAGCGAGCTTATAATCACGTCAAAACCAAGAGGTTTCTTTGTTCCGCTTCTTCTGAACCACTTGTAACATCTTCTTAGGTGAGAAAGGCTTAATCGGAAGACTCATCGGAATCGAACTCTCTAAGAAATCCAAAATATCCTCTTCACCGGCGTCATGGATGTTGAAATTGTAGTTTAATTTCCCTAGTTTATAATTCTAATCCTTCCCGCATTCCCTGTTTCTCTCGACCTAATTTATCTCTATTTCTCGTTCTCCCACCTAACTACCTGTCATTCTCTCCCTTTCACGGTCACTTTTTTCTCCTCCTAAAGTCAGACGATTAAAATTGTTATTATGACTTGGTAGGAGAAAGTATAACTACTATAAACTGTTTCTCCTCTTACTGATGTTCTTTATTAAAATAAATGATGATTATTATTTAAAACACATTGATAAAAATTATATTAAAAAAAATCATACTCATTTTTTATAAAGTAGGGTATAAAAATGTACGTTTTTTATTTTACCGACGGCTTAATTTAAATGAAATGTTTCACATATTTCTAATTAGTTTATAAAATTTATATTACATGTTAATGTAACAATACTTGGTTTAGGTAAGCCAAATGTTAATAATCAGCCTTATTTTTTTTTTTAACTAAAATAAAACATTGTTTTTTTATTCGAATAACAGATGAACGGATGCCTGAAGTTTACAAGAAGCAGGTATCTGAACGAGTTAAAACTTTGCTTGTGTCTACGGAATCCTTTGAACATCCACAATACAGGATAAAACCATATAAAGGAAAGTTATTGAAGCATTATAAAGGAAAGGTAAAAGATAATTTTATATATTAAAGATCTACTTAATAGATTTTTTTTTACCTGTTTATTAGGCTTTTAATAGTCGATATTAACTATTAATATTATCATAAAGAAATATACATACTAAATAATACAAAACTTTTAACTTTTATGTTTCCTCGGTACTACTCTAGCTACCGCACAACTAATTCTTACATAGTGACAAATTTATTACGCATCATTTACCTTATTCCTGTTCGAAATTTATGCCCTCTATTTTCAATTTGCGGAAACAAAAAGTTCTCTAACCGTCCAAGAACACTGCGCTCTTAATAGTCCACTCGTGAAAAAAAGACCCAAAAATTCGATTACGCAGGATACACACCCGATATTCGCTTAGATAGTTGCGTACGATAATGCAGTACCCGAGTCGTATACTCGTCAATTACGACTCCACGGACATAAAATGCTGCTTCATCGGCGAATAAATGTCGCTTCAACAAATAAAATGCGCATCAGGTAGTTTTCATCTGAAATGAAGTCTAGCATGCTTGTTAGAGACTAAACTAGTTGTGTCTTATCGTTAGGTTTAATTTCATGAAGTAGTTGCAGTTTATAAGATCCAAGATTCTATCGGTTGAGAACATCATTGACATTGCTTTTATTCTAGAACTACGAACTGAACTTAATGTTCTGCAAAGACAGCAGCTGGTATCTTCGTGTTTTCGGCACTTATTTAGAGCTACCTGGTGATTTGGCTTGCGGCGACACAATGGTACTGAAGCACGGGCTTATTAGTCTAATGCAGCTCCTACCTATTGCAGAATGTGTAAATTAAAACTAAATTGTTGTCGTTCAAGGTTTGAGTGCTGCAAAATAGCTCCGCAGTTCTTTTTTGGACACCCAATATATATATATATATAAACATTTACTTATTTTTTTAATCTTTTTTTTTTTGGAATCAATAATTTGACTGGTTTCTGGTTTGATTCTCGATTTATATTCTGTGCTATTTTTTTACACCAACCTAATTACTTCCTACTTCCTCGATTACCTCGATGTCCTTCTTGAAACCCTGAAGAATTGGCCTGTAAGTCATCTACAAATTTCCATCTTTGGCTACGGTTACGACCATCTTCAAATGTTGTCGGGCATAATGACGTACTTCTTTAGGTGATTAACCATTCTGCTGGATCGAAGGTAATTTCCCAGGCGGTGAACCGAAGAGCAAATCAGGTAGTGTCCTCAACCCCCTCTTCCGAAAATCATCTTGGCGGGTGTAATTCCGGTAAATTTTTGTATAGCTTCTCTATAAGACATTAGAAGGAGAGTTAGTTCCTTGTCCCACTCTTGTTTCGCTGATTAGCTGATACGATCTTTCTTAGGTGCTCCTTTATTGTTTTGATTTAGCGTTCTACCATACCATCTGACTGTAAATGCAGTTATGCGGTTCTCGTTTTACGTAACGGCAAAACGTTCAAAGACCTTGCAAAAGACGAGATTCGAAGTTCCGTCCTTGATCGCTGTGTATACCTTAGTATCCCATAACGGCAGAAGAATTCATTCACCAGAACGTCTGCTACCGATTATATTTCTTGGTTGGACAAAGCGTAAACTTCGGGCCGTTTGATGAAGTAATCCATGGCTAACAGCGAATAGCTATTTCCCCCGCTGATGACCGGGAAAGTCCAGCAATGTCGATAGCGACACGCTCGAATGGTGTTCCCATGTTGTACTGTTGCATGTAGCATCGGCTTCGCAATTTGAGTCTACTAGCCGCACATGTATTATACAGCTTCACACCTATCAATCTTCTCCGTCCTGAATTTGGGAGAGAGCCCCGCCGATTCCAACGTTGCTCGCATCAACGACGAATCTATCATTCGATTGAGGATCGGAGCTGAACATAAATTTTTCCTCAAGGGTTCGAACTAATCGGCTCTTCTTGACCCCATTCTGAATATGTTGTTTTCCGTCAGTTCGGAGAAACCCTTTATAAAACGCCTATACTACAAGCATATCAATGAAAACTTCTCGCTTCGTGTTTGTTCTTTGGCGGCGGCCAATCGCGTACAACATTTAATTTTTCTGGGTCCACAGACACCCCTTTCGCTGAGACATGACCCCAAGTATTGAACTTCTTCACGGAAGAGGTTACATTTCTTCGGATTCAGCTTCAGATTTGCATCTCGCAGCCTGTCGAAGACTTAGGGTTTATAGGTTAAAACACGCAAAACCGGCTCCATTAGTCATTCGAATGTTACTAGTGCGTTGCATAGACCAAATGGCCGTACTGAGAATTGCCAGAGACCTCGTCCAGTTAAAAATGCAGTATTCAGCTTGTCTTCTGAGAGCACACCAACTTGCCAGTATCCACTCTTCAAATCTAACGTAGAGAACCATTTCGCACTATTTCTACTATGTCTACCATTTAGTACCTTGAAGTGTGTCGTAGTTTAGTACCTTGTTGTTCGTAAAGTGTGTCGTTTAGTACCAAGTATCATGAATCTACGACAAACAACTTGTTGTTTGTCGTAGATTCTATTCTATTCTTCTGTCTATCATGAATCTACGATAAACAACTTGTTTGTCGTAGATTCATGATAGACAGAAGCAGTTCTTCGCAACGTCGTTCGGTTCAGTCTTCTGAAATCCACACAGAAACGTAGCTCACCATTCTTCTTGACTGGAACAGGAGAGGATCAAGGACTGTCCGAATCTTCAATGATACTTTATCTTTCATATCTTTCACCATCTTATATACAGGATTATCATAAAAGAATGGTGCGGTTTTGAACATGGTTTAAATTAAAACAGAATTACTTACAGTTTATGTTTTTTATTTTTTAAATTTGTCGTCTCAGACATTTTTTAAAATAATTAATAAATCTCAATATGTGCGCCCTTAGTCGCTCGACAAATGTCCAAACGATACTCAACTTCTCTCCAAACATTAATTAACATTTCTTCGTTAATGGTTGTCATTGCTTCATTAAACCTGTTTTTTAAGCGGTTTAGGTCGCGAATTTTTTGTGTATAAACAACGCTTTTGATGTACCCCCACAAGAAAAAATCACAAGGTGTCAGGTCTGGACTCCTTGGAGGCCAAAGTATGGGTCCGGACTATCCATCGATCTCCAAATGTTTCTTTCAAAGCGTCCGTGACCGATGCATTGAAGTGCGGGGAGCATCATCTTGTTGGAAATGAAGTTGATGAATGTTTTCAAGTTCATCCAGCTGAGGAAAGCAATAATTGGTTAACATGTCAAGATACGCAACTCCATTAATTGTTTTTTCAGCAATGAAGAAAGGCCATATTACACGATTTTTCATCACACCACACCAAACATTAACTTTAGGCGAATCGCGTTTCTCAATAATTGCGTGTGGGTTTTCAGAGCCCCGTATTCGTGAATTGTGTCTGTTAACACATCCATTCACATGGAATGTAGCTTCGTCTGTAAAAATGATATCATCTAAAAATGATTCGTTTTCACTTATTCTGTCCAACATTTCAACAGCGAAATTGTAACGTTTTACACCATCATCGGGTTTCAATTCCTGCAATATCTGGATTTTATAAGCGTGTAATTTCAGTTTTTTATGTAAAACTTTGTGAACTGTTGATTTTGGAATACCTAATTTGACGCTTCGACGGGGGATGGACTTCCCAGGACTTCTAATTGCCGATCGTCTAATTACTTCAACCGTTTCGTCTGGTACACTTGGTCTGCTGGTTGATTTTGTTTGTTAACTGATCCAGTTTCTTCGAATTGTTTGAACCAACGTGCTATGTTATTTTTGTGTGGTGGATCTCTTCCGAATTCACGTCGAAACGCACGTTGAACTAAAATTACGGATTTTAATTCGGCCATCAATAAAACACACTTTGCTTTATCTTTATCCGAGAACATAGTAACTCGCTAAACTCACCGCAACAACAATACAAAAACTGACGTTGTGCTGCTGATAAACAAACTTTTGGGTTGGAGGCTTTCAGGGATACCAATATAACATCTAGAAATTTCCCTACAATCTTCCTATGAATTACTGAAACCGCACCATTCTTTTATGATAACCCTGTACTTCATCTTGTTTTGCTAGAGGAAGCCGCCGTGGTGGAATCGGCTGGGCCTCTCCCGTGTTGATCTATTTGCAACGGATAAGAGTGTATGATCGCATCTTAATATTCAAAGATAAACTGCCGCAGTTACTTCGTCAGTTTTTTCGGCAATTCTCTTCCGAATTCTTAGGAGTCGCCTAGAGTACAGGACTGCACTTTCCCAGAGCGGTATCTGATGACACAATTTGTTCAGTTGAACCTTTCTCGTATTCGAAACTAATGAACGGGCGAGTTAAACTTCCTTGCTGCATACCGTTCTATAACTCCTACCTCTGCCCTAAGAGGACAATTCGGCCATCACCATCTTCTTACTCCTTGCCGAAATCGTCTCGTCTTTTAACAGTATCTGTCTCGCTGAACGAGGTTCGCTTCCCGGATTCCACATCGCTATTTATTTGTTATCCAGTCACAGAAGATGTCGTCCGACATCTACAATCGCGTCATAAGCTCGCGCAGGATCTCCAAACTAAGGATAAAGTCGTCCTTAATTCGGCGACGAGGATGAGATGAGTGTTTTGTAGCGTGTGTGAAAATGCCATGCCTGATCAGGATTCAAACCCTGATCCGGGTGAAAGGCCGGAGGTCCTGGGTTGGTCTAGCGACGGATATCGATCCTCCCGTGTCTACTGTTATCTGACACAGACGATCTTCAACTACACCGTCGACGATCAGGCTGCCAGATTCTCTTTTTATATCCGAGACGTTCAAAAAAAGCTTGACGAGGGGAAGGCGGTGACAGCACCGGCAGACCCGTCATTTGACCAACGTGTCTTAGTTCTCTGAGGCTGAGCGGAAATCGTAGACTTCTTCTTCCACTCTACTTTTAATTGGCCTGGTTCGCCACAGTTCCAGTAGATTGGTCTACCCCTGTTGTAATCGTTCTGGGAACTGGCGCCTTCAAGGAAGTCTTCATGTCGTCCCCCGATTTGTCGCTGCAGTTCATCGAAGGCGAGAAGTATGACGAAACAGCTTGTCGGCTGCTTCCAGCCGCAGAGACTGAGTAAGGGTGTCCCTAGTGCTGCAATGACATCGTCATTGAAGAACTTCCGCTGCCTGGCCCTGAAGTGCGGTGATCAGGAACGTAGTCTTCTTCAGAGCAGTCCAACCCATTATGAATGGATGCTTCCTTGAACTGCCGCTTGAAGACAGCCCAAGATGTACTCCCGTCAAACTTGGGTGTATTCACCGCAGTAGGACGTTCCATCGATGAGAAGTAGAGACTGCTCACGATATTCTAAATACAAACAGTGTTGGGCAACTAGATTCTCACCTGAGTCTTCGTATGAGATAGAGATATCCGGTTAGAGAAAGAAGAAAGCAACTAAACATTAGGATTAAGCAGATGCACTTGTTACTAGACAGGGGGTCTCAGTTGTCTCTATCAGAGTATTGCTATGTAAGGTATTCTTGAAACCAATATGGATCTGCGGCATTGAACTATTAGGTAGAACATGTAACAGCAACATCGAGGACATCCAGCAGTTCAGAACAAAATATTTCGGACCACAACGCAACCGCTGTGGTTCGTGATGAATAATGAAATCGACGACTATCTGGTGATTCCATAAGCTCGTGAGGAGATAAAAGACTAAACTCGAAATGTGTAAGTAAGCGTACGCTCATTCAAACCGTTTTATTAGTATTGCATTTTCCAATTGTAAACTGAAGAGAGAATGGAATATAGTTGCTAGTTTCCTGAGATTCTTAGACCTGCGGAGGATTGCTGGGGGATCTATGATATGGATATATAGATAGAATAGCAAACCGGGTGACAAGGGGCCCGCTTGATTGCTTTAATTGCCAAGATAGGCGTTTTGGTATCAAGACAAGGTTAGCCGAGATATTCGCTGTTAGGATTAAATGGATATGTTGAGATCTGTGATGGAGCTGCAGTGTGGAAGGTTGTGGGCACTGACCTCGCTTTCCAAATTGGACCACAGCAAAGAGTGAGACTGATAGGATATGTTATCATCATAAACTTATTAAACTTGTGAATTTGTTTCTTGATCTTTGAATAAATTAAAGAGGTCTTCGAGTTTACTGGAATAGTAGGACAAAATTGTTATTGTAATCAAGAATTGTTTGCTTCGTAGAATATTATTTTTGGTGTTATTAAGTAATGATCTGAGTGCATAGTCTAATAGAAAGTAGATAACAAAAGAATTTCTGTGAAATCTTCGGCATTGGAGGAAGTTGCAAATGCAGATTCTTCCCCTACAGGGGTCGGAATGTATTTTCCAATTATTTTATTATATTTATTGTATTTTATTTATTAATACATTAATTCTTTATAACAATTTTGAGATATAATGCATATTAAGAGTTCCTTCGAGGAATATACCTCGAGGATGTACTTCTTTTATGTAATTGTTTATTATTTGGTATTCGATTTATTTATGGTTTAACATAGGAGAAACTGATTATAAATAAAGTATTACAATAAAAATAATATGGATTTCCTTTATTTATATGATAACATTTTTTCATGGTTGGCTTTGAATATACGCATCTAAAACCCCTCTTTTACACCCAATCCTGCTTTACATCGAAATTATTGTTAAAATTCTCCATTTCCTTCTGCAGATTTGCATAACTAAGATTACTTAGAAAAACATATATTATTTTTAAATCAGTATTATTTATATTTATGTATTCGTAGATGAAATGTATAAATAGTAAAATTGTAATAATATAAACTTATTTTTTCAGTTAATAGAGGTTTCTGCAGTGGTATTCCTATACCAATAAAAAAAGCCAACTTTAATCAACACCTCAAGGAGTGAACAAGCAACCTTTTCATTTATCTTTTATTTTAATGACTGATCATTTGAACGTTTGGATAATCTCAAACATTTTGCAATATATTGATGGTTTCAATTTTATACCCATAATAGAAGTAATCACTCCACGATTAAAATTTGTTACAAAAATACATCCGCATTCTTTCGTGCCAACTCACATATGCTAGTGAAAAAATGTACTTTTATAGCTCAGTCACGCAATCTTTACTTTCAGAATCTTAATTTAATGAATTTTCATTAAATCAAAAAATTTGCCTGTGGTAAGTGGCAAATGTTTTCTCTAAGTTCATAATCTTAGAGAAAAAATTTTTTCTAAAGTTTTTCTTACATATACCAAACCTCACAATAAAAAGGAAAAATGTCTATTTGCAGACGTTTTATATTTTCAAAAAGCATGACTTTCATAAACGAATAAAATCTGTAATTAAATCCCAAATATTTGTAGGCGATCCTTATACTGCATCGTGGTGTTAAGATTATTGCAGGTAATAAGATTTAAGGCATTTGATTTATGGATTTCAAGTGATACATCTATATCAGGCAATAGACCGATTTACTACGCGGTATAATAATATAACTACGTTAGAATTTTAAAAAAACGTTAATAAAACAAGCGGTAACAACTGTTATTTTCAGTTGTAAATGAAGGAGCGTTTGTCAAAACTTAACAAAAGTGCTATTCGCACATGATGCCTGACTGGCTAAGCGAAATCCTTCTTAACCTCAACTGCATTTACACAGACATTTCACATCATAATAGACTGCATCCGAGAAAGGATGTGAGTGTCACTTGTGGATTACAGTTCTTTTATTTTTACAATCTGCGTTTACAATCAACTAACTCCACAAGTCACCGTATAAATGAATTTCTTTTGCGATTCATATTTCATTTATAAAGAAATGTTACTTTTCAAACAAACCTTTCTGTTTTCATTAATTTATTTATTTTCAATTTAGTATTTAATAATAAATATTTAATTTGAGAAGGTTTTAAAAAATCTTTTTTTTGCTTGTTTCTCTTTTCAGCTACCTTTTTTGTGCTTGTTTATTTTTTTTTTAAGATACCGGCAAAATATGTAATTTTTGTGATTATAAATGCTATCTTTACAATTTAAATTAATACTATTATATTTTTATATTGACAAAAATGAATTATCTATTATATAAGGTAACCCACTCTCGTCAGATCATCGTCCAAATTGTTCTACATTCCAAGAGAACGATTTAAGAATTTTGTTGATTTATAATAAATTTGTGTTTTATATCAGAACTTTGTTATCCGTATATTATCTTTCTCGGTTTGTACAGATCTACTTTTGATATCTTCTTTATTTTGTACTTCCTTTGATCTTGCACTAAAGTAAATCTTGCATTTTCAGTATATTACGTACTATCTTAATACATAACTCATGGTAGTTATAACCTCCCATCTATTGCATCGACTGTTTTTTCCTGTTTATAATGAAAAATTGAATTTTTTGAATCTAGAATATTCCTGAGCCGAAAACTGTATACAGGTAGTGTAGAAACAACCATCTAATTTCTTAAAAAATAGTCAGAAGGAGGTGATGTGCGTAACGAATGTTCTTCTCCCTCCATTAGCAAACATAAAATAAACCTTAACAAACATGATCTTTTTTTTAGAAAATCATTACATAATATAACTTTATTGATTTAATTGTGTGTGTGTGTGTGTGTGTGTGTGTGTGTGTGTGTGTGTGTGTGTGTGTGTGTATGTGTGTGTGTGTGTGTGTGTGTGTGTGTGTCTGTCTATATATATACATATATATATTTTAACAATTTTTGGACCAGATTCCACATCAAGAAATAATTTTCAAACCAATGAAAGAAAAATATGAAAAGAATATCGAACTATCCAATAAACCCAAGAATGAAAACAAGATTTCAACATAAAAGAAAACAGTAGAGCGATTGAAGAAAACAGTGTTCAGGAATAAAATACTAACATTAACAAAGATTTACAAAAACAAAAACATTTACAAATAAACAATAAAATAAATATAAAAAAAAGTAAACAAAATAAACAATATAGGCTACAACGATGAACTTCAAATTAGGCGACCGTGTAAAAATAGGTGACAATACGAAAACGTTAGAGAATTTTTTTATTTAGGAAGAGAATTACTAAAGATGGACAAAGCAGGAGCAATATAAAATTTCGAATAGCAGAGGCGAAATGAGCCTTCAGTCAGAAATATAATTTGTTTACATCAAAAATTAATTTAAACGTCAGGAAAAAATTTTTGAAAGTATATGTTTGGAGAGTAGCTTTATATGGAAGTGAAACTTGTAAGATCGGAGTACCCAAGAAGTAAAGATTAGAAGCTTTTGAAATGTGGTGCTACAGGAGAATTTTAAAAATCAGATGGGTGGATAAAGTGACAAATGAAGAGGTGTTGTGGCAAATTGATGAAGAAAGGAGCATTTCGAAAGATATAGTTAAAAAAAAGAAACAGATTTATAGGCCACATATTAAGGCATCCTGGAATAGTCGCTTTAATATTGGAGGGACAGGTAGAAGGAAAAAATTGTGCAGGCAGACCACATTTGGAATATGTAAAACTAATTGTTAGGGATGAAGGATGACATACCGAAATGAAACGACTAGCAGTAGATAGGGAATCTTGGAGAGCTGCATCAAACCAGTCAAATAACTGAAGACAAAAAAAGGATCAAAAATTTTCTAAAAAAATTAGTATTTTTTAAGTTTTGTGCCTTAAGGTGACGTTAAAAAATATTAACAAAAAAAAAAAAAAAAAAAAAAAATTAAATTATAAATAATCATCTACAAAATTTTTTTTTATTCCAATGCTCAAATATTTATTTTTATCAGTTAGTCATGTTCGTGCGTATGTGGGTTATGTATGTTGGCTTGTGTTTGGTCTCATAACTCTGGAACCCATGGACCGATTTTCTTTAAACTTTGTAAACAACAGGCATTACCTTCGAAGAGGGGGAATGTATTAAACATTTGCAAAAACTGGCAAAAGGGATCAGGGTGTTTTGGCTGAAATAAAATTTTGGCAGAGACATATTAGCAAAAGATTTTCTTACAAAAGTTGAAATTTTTTTTAATCAATATGAGAAATTACAAAAAATGTTTATTTAATATTCACCCCCCCCCAAAATAGATTTATTTTACTATACTTTACTTGGAGGTACAGCCATATCCATCTGCCGAACCAGGAATAAAATTTAATAGAATTACAACTTTATAACAATACAGAAACTCTATAACAATTAAGCTACTATATTCCCATCCATAAGTACAATCGACTAACAACATACTTCAGCACTGTAAACAATTCGTATTACACTATACCAAATTTGTAGTTCGTATGATGCCTTAACAAAAATTAAAAATTTTTAAATGGTGATACATACCCCACTCGTTTAAATAAGTTCAAAATTTTGTTTTATCAATGCTTATATGTAGATATAATGCAATATTTGAGCTAAATTTCAAGTTTTATGGTTAACGGGTTATGGGTTATATTAAGTGGCCATTAAGCAGGTAATGAAAAAGATTACAACAAATAAAATTATAAATAATTATTTATTTTTATTATTTTAAATGTGAATAAGGACATCATAGATGAAATTCCATGGAAAACTAAATGAACTGTTCCGGCATTTGCCCTATTGTATCAAGGGAAACCGTGGCAAAACTCAGATAAGAACAGCCTAACAATATTTATGTCTATGATATATTATCAGATTACAAGCATGTAACATAAGTAAAGAAATCTTATACATTATGATAATATTACAGTTTTAATTATAATAAATCTTTAAGATTTATAAATTTCTTCCACATCTGATATTCTACAAACAAACAAACTACAATCTCATATCAATAGGGCACAGAATTGTGCATTTCCTATGAGTGACAAAAACAAAGAAATCAATTTCAGCTGTAAATGAGGGAGATAGCATTTAATAAATCTAATATTTTTTCTTAACTAATATTTCTTCCGCTACCTCATGACATATAGACCTGCAGTCTGGTCTTCGGAACTCTTGCTAATTGTAATCTTAGTTAGCAATAATTTTACTGTTAAAACTAAATATTTGGGTGTAAAATAAATAATATGTACATACGGCCTATTAGCTACTAGTCAAATCGACTACTCTCGCATCATATAAAATACCAAATTTGGCCTTATAGTAAAACAAAATAAAGTTAAAAGAAGTCAGAGACAGACTCCTCTTTCATGACACGACTGATTTACTGCTAACATCTCTTCTTTTTTAGCTACGGGATTACTGATGCGATTGATGTCTGTACACCATTATGATCACAAGCATGAATTTAGCCGTTGGCAGGATAGGATCTACGTTCACAAAAAATCGACTGTTTGCTATAGTTGAATGAATTGACTGATTTCCGTACATTCAATCCTGCAGTATAGCTTATGCCATAAAGACTTACCATTAATGACAGACAATTTTCCTCTTGGCTATTGTTACTGTCTTTAGCATCCAAGAGTGTTTATTTAAATGAGTTACTTAAAATCTTGTATTATGAATGGTAAATAATAATACATTACATACATTGTTATGCTACTCCGTGGATTAAAAAAAGAACTACCTCAGAATCTGCCTGTATGAACCAAGTATTATAAAATCAGCAGTTACAAAATCATAATTCTAATAATAAAAAAAAATTGATGTGATTTAACATATATATAAATAAAATATTTTTTTTTGAAAATTCAAATAATTCATAAACATATTGAATACTGTGCTAATTAAATTCAAAAAATAACAAATCACCAAACAAAAGACAGTAACAAAAAAAACCTAATAAAGTGGAGTTGTGTTATAAATTTTGTGGTAGTGTTTATGTTTTCTAAATTTTTAAGTTTGTATTTTTTTATACATATATATATTTTTACTTTTTTTATATATAAAATAAACGCATAAGAACATTTTAGTCAATCCATTATCTAAGTCTCTTCGATGGGACTGTTTGGACCTTATGGTCCTCCCAGTACTATTTAATATCAAATCAGCTGATTTGGAAGTCAAGAGTTTATTTTGAATTTTTAATGTTTAACTGTATATAACGTTTTGTTTTTAATTAAAACGTGAATATCTTTCTTCTTTTTCCTTTTGTTGAAAGCGTTGTGTATTATTTTTAAATTTATCCATTAGGTTGAATCAATTACATTTATTACCAAATTACAGTTGAATTCATAACAAAAGGGCTTCTTTAATAATAAAACCTATAAATAAAATTACTGAAAATAATGAATGCTTTAACAAAAAATAATGTCAATTCCTGAATTCAAAAATACTAACAATTTGTTTACAAACATAAAAAATACCTAATTATTATTCAGAAGTGATCCATTGGTGAAAAAAACTCTATAGAATTTTTAGGTTTCTTAGTTCCAGTTTATAAAACTGGAAATGAAACTAAAATGTTACAAAAAAATTAAGGATTATTTGAAAGGACTCAGAAAAAATTCTAACTTGTTTTCTAAGTGATTATTACACACAGCAATAAATATAATACTTGTTCTTTTGTGCATATTTATTGTTGAGTTTCAATTTATTTGAAGTTTGAAAGAATCTTTAGGAATTATAAACATTTAGAATCGTACATAGCTTCACGATTTCAATTAAGATAAAGATGAAACAGGACTGTAAATCTATCAAGAATTTCCACTAAAACTGTTTGCAATCTTGGTCATCACTTCATAATACTGGGCACAGAAAAAAATATTTGTACTGGTAAGCATAATGTTCCTGGTGTACAACTACTCTACACAAACATAGAGACTACTTATTTTTAACCGATGACAGAGATCAAGAAGGGTTTCAAAGAAAAGCTTGACTTTTGCAATACTATTAAAAAATTTTATTTAAAAATAAAACATTTTTTCTATTAAATTTAAGAAATACTGTACTTACTTATGATCGCAAACGATGCAGTTGTCTCGTATAAGAATTCATATAATATTAAATAATTTAACTGTAATCTGATGAAAATTTCTCTCTAAAGTTAATGAACAAGAAAGGCTAAAATCATGGAAAACAGGGCTGTAAATAAAAAAGAAAATATATTAAATCCCTTAGCATAACAGCGAAAAAAGTTAATAATTTTTTATCAGAATAAATTATATCTTAATATTGTGAAATTTAATTTTTCCTGACAAAGTCAAATAATCATTACAAAACAAAAATCGCACATTTGGTTTAAATATACAGAGAATTTTATATTTACCCTTCCTGATCAAAAAAAAGAAAAAAACACTAATTGCTTTCTTCACCATTATGTAGTGTTACAAAGTGTTACCGTGAATTACACTACAGAAAACAGGTTTTAATACCATGTGTTTTTTGTGCAATTCAAATATAATTTCTATTCTAGCATTCAAGAAAGGTGTTAACAGACTTGATTTTATATCAAATTTACTTCTATAAATCATTTAAATACATATACCCTCTTCTAATGGTTATATAAAATAAAAAATAAAAAGATTCAAATAAAATTTTTAAAAATACAACACTGTTCAATTTAAAGAAAAATTTTAACTTTTTGAAATCGGCACAAATTACAAAAAAATAACCAACAACTTGCTGATGCCCACATTTTAAAAAAAAAAATGTTAATCCAATCGTATGCACTTAATAAGGTGAATAGCACTTTTTGTGCAATTTAAAATCTGCAAACCAAAATTAAATCGGAGGGCAGGATATATTTAGTAACGCAAATTTAAAGAAAACCTAATTAACAAATTATATAGCCTAAAGAATGAAATTAACTTACCTAATATCTGTTTTTCTAAGTTTCTTCTGAATCATGCTCAGGAATATCCCTTTTCATTCTCCAGCAATAATTGGCAACCATCTTTAAGCACCATTTTCCCTGAAGCATGTTTCAATCACTGACATATCCCGAGGAAAGTGTTCATCGTGCTTATTAGTAGTTACATTGCTAAAGTTAAGTGGAAAAAATTTCAAACGTGAATGTAAAACACGTAATTTTCTTTAGACATATTTCTATTTGAAGTCAGTTTCTTCCTTAAAATTAATTCCTCAGTTAATTTTATCCATCCATCTTTTGCAATATCTTCTTTTTTGTGATAGTTATGATCTTATGTTTGCCCCATCTTTATTTAATATTATTTTTGTTTGTATTTATTATCCCTTTTTTTTTATTTCTGTAACTGACCTTACCTTTAGACAAAACTATACTGTAGTAAGAATCAATTTCTATTCCTGGATTAATTTATATTTCGTAATTTAGTTTGGAAGTCTCTCCTAATAATTATAGTAGTCTTGTAGATGGATTTCACTAACATATATATAAAACTTCTTTTATGAATTTTAAAAAGAAATCCTCTTGATTACCAGTTTACTTTTTTTTGTGCAGGATGAAAAATCTGTGACCAGACATGCAGCAACTCACATCACTGGGTGTGTGAGGTTTCCCATTAGAGATGAGCACTCACTAAACAACCTCTCCCTAATACATGCCCGATTCCGCCTGTTGGCATTATCAGGGCATGCTGTTTCTCCTGTGGGACACACAGGGCGGTGTTGGGAGTCCTACACATATCACCAGTGGCAGCGACCCAAGGGCCCCTAACCACCTCCATGAATAGGCTATCCCTATCCCACCCACCCTGCATGCTCCGGCAAAACACGTAGTCAATGGAGTCTTCATTCAGAGTAGAATTTCTTCCTCTGCATGTCTATTCAGCCATGGAGCAACCAGTGGTTTGATCTACACCACTACAATGATGTGGGGGGAGGGGTGTTGCTGTCTAGATCCAATGTCAGCAACGTTACAGATCTGCAGGAAACAAGCAGCAGAGGTCATCATCGGCCCCAAGCCGATGGGTTGGAGAGTCCTGCACACCTTGACAGTAGTGACGACCCCAAAGGGGCCCCCAACCACCTCCTTGTACAGGCTGTCCCCTTACCATCCGCTATTTTTGAAGGCTAGCCCTCATGCAATAATTCCTCTGCAATCTTGGTTTTGAGGATACCTTCCGTCAAGGCAGCCACTTATCATCATGTTGTTTCGCTGGTCAACATTGTCTCCAGCAGATTATCTGCATCAAGCCTACCAACAGCAGCGAAGCACCAAGCTCTCTTGCTATCACCAGTTTTAACTTGGCTACTAAAAATACTTAAGGTTTAGTTCTTTAATCTAGCTCATACTATCTTGACTATTTTTCCTTCTCTTTATTATAAAATTAATACATATAATAAACCTCTGTTAACTGGATAGTGTTGTTTAATTTCTCTCCATATATGAAATCTGATTTATTAAAGTATATTGGTAAGCTGTAATGAAATCTCATTCATGTTTTACAGCGGTAGTTCAATGTATATTTGAATGAATTTTTACATTTTATTGTGTGATCTAATGAAAATTACTCTTAGATTCATTTTTCTATAACTTGTCTGTCTCCTTGAATAATTTCATCAATCTACAATCCCGCAATTACAGCTGAAACTTTTGATTGATCATCCTTTCAGTCACTTTTAACTAAGTATTTATAATTAAAATTTTGTCCACTTTTGAATTGTTATACTTGCTTGTACAAATTTGCACAATTATTAATTCTATTACTTACTTAATAAGGTGGTAATAAATTTTAGGTGGTTTTTACACCCTTTAAAACAGTAATCTTATCGCCAAATTTTTTATTCAAAATTGCACTTTTCAAGAAGACTTATTGAATAATTATGAGAGTTATATACAAATATATAACTCTCATATTGTATAATTATAATAATATAATATAATAATATTGTATCTTGTATAATAAATATACAAGAATATTTATTATACACATGCTCCCAACTTGTGATTTTGAAAGTAACAAACTTTTTTTTTGCAAATGTACTAACTGAGGACTGGACCCACTTTTGAAGCATTACTCAGTCCCCACCCAGTGAGAGGTCACCACATCTGCAAAATAGCCATATACTGACATTATTGGCCACACAATTGCAATTAGTTGCTCTTTGCAATTTCATACTCTGAAGTAATCTTACATTCCACACTATATATATATATATATATACATACTTTTTTTTAAAATATAACTACTTAATTTACGCCCCCAAATGTTATTACATAAAAGACCAGAGAAATACCTTTTTAGAAAATTATACATAATAGTACTGAAAACTACTATGACAAATGCATAATATGCAACAATAAAACAATAAAATTCAGAATACACATAAGCCTTGACAAAAATATTCACCTACAAAATACATGAAGACATGATTAATGAAAAACACAAAATACAATGTAAATACCGACGATGCAACATCACCTATATACATAAAATTCAATACATTTAATACATACAGAAACTAATCTTGCCCAACTACATATATACAATACAATGAATAATAATGAAATTCACAACAATAAAACACAAGCCCCGACCGAAAAAGAGCACTTCATCAACTACGACCTGTCCAAGGTACTGCTACTCCCCATCCTCTGACTTTCTTCCACGCACAATAGCTTCAACCATGGCAGTTATGCCCTGCCATGCTGCTTCTCAGGCAAGCATCTTAGAGACTACATTCCCAACCCTAACTCTCCAAACTCATCCATTGCTGGATGTCTTACATCATGCTATCACCCACACCCAATAGCACAATGGGGAGTCAATGACCCCACAATACTGGCATAGGGGAGAAGCCCTCTTCCCAATCCTATGAAGATATGTCCCAAAGCCATTCAAAAACCCATGGCCCATGGCCATTCAAAAACTGTGTCAGCACATAAGAAACGTTTCTGAACTTCCTCCTCATCCAGATATTAATTTCTGAGATGAGGGATCTGGTCCATACACCTGTCCTCGACTCTCTCCATCTCTCCTGCCACTGGTTGATAAGCCATGTATGCATGTCACTGGCCACTATACCCCGCTGTCTCATGGCCTACTCATTTGCCATGCTTACTGCCTCGCTGGATACAGTCCTGTACACACAAGCAATCCGCAAGGCAAGTATTCTCTGCGGCCCATCTAGGAGCTCTCTGGCCCACCTGGTGCTAACAACTCTAATCCATACCAAAGCCCCATACAAACAGAGTGACCAAGCCACAGAGGCAAGAAGTCTCCTCTTGCTGATAGATGGGCTGCCATGATTCCTCATTACCTTGGCTAGGGTACCAACTATCCTCCTAGCTTTGCTAACCGCCTCTCGAATGTGCTCAAGAAAAATCCTCCACCTGTTCAACCAAACACCAGGTTACTTATCCTTGGTGGAGGTCACAACATCAGTTTTATTGACCCAGAAAACGATGGGGTCAAGCCTTCTTCTGCCAACCACGACCACTACCACTACCACGACCACTATCACCACCTACCACTACCACTGTTCTGCCAATTTAAGGCCATTTGACTCAAGCCACTCTGTTGCCATGCAAATTGCTGCATTGCTCCATTCAGTTATTTCGTGTTCTGTACTGCCAATTACTACCAGGGCCAGGTCATCTGCAAAGTCTACAGTTGTGACCCCTTCTGGATACCCGATCCTCAGCACACCATCGTACTTATGATGGTGCTTACTAAATATGACTTTAAAAAATGCTTCCAAGAATGGAAACATGGTTACATCAAGAAAAACCTACTTTGAAAGGGACAAGTCACTGAACTAAATAGGTAAGTATTCTTGTTTTTTATGAGCCAAGGTTGAATAATTTTTGAATACATCTAATATTTATGAATGTTCTAATTTAATCACTATTTCATCAGATATTAAAAAAACTTTTTTTGCCAAAATTTAAAACAGAACAGAACGTTGTTTCATCTTCTTAGTCAGTAAATTAAGATTAAGATTAGAAGATGAAACACAACCATCTATTCTGTTTTTAATACTTGGAGAAAAAAAAGGTTTGGGGAAAAAAGTTTTTTTTAATATTTGATGAAGTAGTAGTTATCACTATGAAAGTACTCAACTAATTTAAATGTACATATTGAAAAAAAATTATAAATATTTAACAAGGAGTTGTAAATAAAATAAAATAAATTTTTAACTGAAATTAATTATTAATGATAACACATGAAATAAAAAACATCTTGAATTATTTATTAATACTTTGTTTTCAACAAATATTAATTAACTATTAATTCATTTCAATCAACTAAATCATTATGAATAAGTAATAAATAATATAAAAATAACAAATAAGTAAATTAATAAATCTGCATAAATATTAATACAAGTAGATAATAAATTATAATACAAGGAATGTTTCATTACAGCACAAAATACTAAACTTAAAAAACCAATTTTTCCAAAAATTAAAAAAAATTTGATCATCTCCAAAATTAAAAACTTCATGCATGATATGTGCCTACACTAATAATTTTGATTATAGGGATAATTGAATTTTCAAGTTTTTTCATTAATTTTTCTTTTAATTTTTGGAATCATCAAATTTTTTAGAAAATGAGGGTTTTTTGAGAAAACAGTTTTTTTAATTCTGCAACTAGAGTAAAATGAAACTGTCCTTGTACCGGCATTTGCTACCTACTATAATACATAAATATAATAAAATTAATATATCATTTATAAAAATAATGATACTGTATTAATTTATAAATATTATAAGTATATTATTAAAACAATTACATATATTATCAAATAATTAAATATTAATAAATAAAATATATAATTTCTAAAATTACATAAAAATCATGAATGTTATCATATCTATAATAACAATAGGTGACAAGAAAATAAGATAACTAATAAATAAATAATTTAGAATAATTAAATTAAGAATAATTTATATTTTTTATGAAATTAGATTTTATACATATTAAAAAAATATAAGGTCCACATTATTTTCTAAGATTAACCCTTACAGTACGAAAAAAGTATTACAAAAAAAAAATGATGGGCATCTAATAACAATAGACTGATTAATAATATTTATTAATGAATAATAGGTGGCAATGTTCTGGACTAGTGCAGGTTGATATCGTTAAAAGTAATAAAATCATTGTCAGAATAAAAGTTAAAAACAATTAAAATTGTGGAGTAAAAGAAAAATGTTCATTGGTAAAAAAAATAAATATTAAAAATTTTAAAACAGGTTCAGAAAGATGAGTTAAAATTATAGACTAAAAGGATTGATTTACAGAGCTTACCGTGTAGGTAATTTTTCTGTTTAGCCTCCGGAACCATCAAACGGTATTGCTTCACAGTATGATATGTATGAATGTAAATGAAGTGTCTTGTACAGTCTCAAGTTGACCATTCCTAAGACTTGTGGTTAATTGAACCCCAACCATCAAAGAACACCGGTATCCACAATCTAGTATTCAAATCCGTATAAAAGTAACTGCCTTTGCTAAGATTTGAACCTTAGACTTCAAAATCGGCTGATTTGTGATGATGAGTTCACCACTAGACCAACTGGTGGGTTTACCATGTAGTAGTCAGCTTACACAACACAAATTAAATAGAACAAAACCAAGACATAGTGAATATATTTTATGGTCGGTCATTTTTATCATTTTTAAATTAAGTACACAAAATCCTAGAAAAAATTTAACTTCCCTTGGAACTTCAATGAGATTAATGAAAAGGATGTTCTTATAAATTTTTTTTGCCATATTTTTCATATGAGTGGTTATTTAAGATTATTATACTACAATAACTTGGAATGACTGTGCAATGTCACTTAAATCATGGATCATAATCTAATGAATCTACTGGATTTATTAGTCCACAATCATTTTTTATTCTGATGGTCAGAGAAGTCAGATATCCTTCAAAACTGTAACGTCAGTAGAAGCTTTTATTCTAGCAGCAAATAACTAACTTGGCTTAGTTTATCAATAACTTTATTACTTTTATCAGTACAATATAACAAGAAAATTTTAATTTCTGTTATGAAAACAGTCATTTAAATAATACCAAAAAGAAAAAAAAATTAAATTGATTACATAAATAAAAATATAAAATTAATTAACTATTTCAATTATAAAATGATTGTCATCATCAGAAGATACATGGGAAATAGTGATGATAAAAATAAAATAAAATTATTATTATTATATAATTAGGATAAAGCTTTATGTATTGTGAGCAAAAAAAGCATACAATACAATATCAAACAAAGAAAAAAAAGAAACAGAATTAAGTTAATATGCCAATGATAATTCCAAAGTCAATCACATTAGTCATACAGTCAATTGGCAGGAATAGCAATCACCAGTGATATCCTGCAACCAACTCTTTAAAAAAAAAAACAACAGATGAGCACTAACAACTTCTTCAGGCAGTAGGTTCAAAAGATTAACGATTTAGAGAAAAAATGCTGCTTTATAGTTGTATGAAATTTTTCCTCAGTAACTGAAATTTTTGGCCATGAGTCAGACTGTCAAAATTTCTTATGAAAAATGGAGTGAAGTTGACTAGTGCCCATTTAAAATCTTGAAAGTTTTAATGAGAGCTCTGTGAACTACGTCAGCATGCCAACGTGGCAATATCTAAATAACAGAAGAAATCCTAATAGGGCATTTGTGTCAAAGTAGGAAATAAGTTTAGTTGTGTGCCTTTGGACCTTTTCCAAGTGGTAAATATCTCCCAAAAAATAAGGATTCCAGACTGCAGTAGTGAATACCAATTTGGGACACACAAAACTAGTGAAAAACCTTCAAAATAAATTCTTCGATATCGGTTGAAAAGTCTTCAAGATCAGTAACAAGTCGATTAGCTTGCTTAACCCATTAATTGCCAGAATTAAATAAACACTACTTTTTTTTTATTAATTACTTTATTTCATCTATTTGTAAGTATATAAAGCTAGAAATATTTTCATATCAACAAAAAATTCAGTAATGGCTTAGTAATAAAATGGTTAGTTTACACACCTTTGGCCAAAAGCATAATATAAAATGTAACTTTGTAAAAACATAAAAAGAAACCAAACTATTTATAAAACAAGAAAAAAACAACTATGAATAAACTACATTAAATTGTTTTTAGTGTATTGTGGATTTATTTTCTTTGCGGTGATTGAAATTCTTTGAAACATTTTGAGTGCAGGTGGACTTTACATTTTATACACAAAAATATTGTGTGGTTTTTGCACAACTTACATCGTCTTCTAGCTTTGTTTGCATGTTCGGAAATAACATGCCCTACTTTGTCCAAACAAATATTTTCCGGCAAACTATTTTTTGAAGGCCGACCTTTGGTTGTCAATGATGGAGAATGAACATTATCTCCCCGAATTTCAGCGATGCACTGTGGTATTTTTATTTCCTCAGTTTTGATCAACAATAATACACGGTACGACCCTAAAGTCAATTTGACTGATTTTATCATGGTTTACAAGCCGATATAGTTTCCACGAATTTACTATAACAGAATCAATAGCATTAGTAAACAATGGCCACCACCGCTTTTTTCCACGCACTTTTATTCTATAGTTTCCAATGCCATTGTCATGAGAATCCACGCCACCCATGAATTTCGTGTATTGTGCTACCATTAATGGCAGACTAATAGTTATATCTTTTCTTTCTTTTCTGCTATATCTTTTTGTATTTGCTAATGGGTAAATTCCATTGTGATTACTGGCAACTGTCACCACTGCATTATCATTCCATCTAGCTACTGCAAAACTAGTTTTTTTATCAAATGCAAAATCAAATGTACCTCTATCAATCTTCTGCAATACTTTTGAACTCTTTAGTGGGCAATTAGGAAGCCTATTTTTTCTGACAGTGCCGGTAGCAAAATATCCTTTTTCATTGAGTAATTTAAATAGATCATATGTCGAAAAAAAATTGTCAAAATAAATTCTATGCTCGTTTGGATGGGATACAACATTTAACAGATCGAATACTACTTGTATCCCCAGACCATATTCAGGTTTTTCTTTTTTAGCAGCTCCGTATGGTACAATTGGTACAAATACTCATCAGAACTACATAAACACCAAAGCTTGAATCCAAATCTGATTGGTTTTCCCCTTATAAACATTTTTGCTGAATGCCTAATAAAATATGGTACCATTTCATCATCAATAGATAAATTACGAGAAAAAACGCCAAACTGTAAATTACGTTTGTTTATTTCATCAAAAAATGGCCAATTTTTTGCAAATTTATCGTTCTTGTCAAGCAATTTGTTTTATTGCTCTAAAGGTGTTACGGCTCATTGAATTTCTGACTATTTCAACAACCTTATCTTCATCCTTACTCCAATACATTTCTGTTTGAGGTAACATATGATAACCAGTCAGTATCGAAATTGCAATAAATCTTTTTAGTAACGCACTATTTAAAGAAAAATCATGCCGATTGTTGTCATGTGCAAATTTTATACTGAACTCTAAAATTATATTCAGCATATCATTATCAAAATAAAGGAAAAATATTTCAAGGGGTGATTTTCCTGCCAGTTTATTTTCTAAAATTTCTATTTGTCTAAATTGACTGAAATTGGGAATTCTTTATAAATTGGTTAAATTTTTTCCCATTTTGGAATGTTTGTTTTGGGTTTAGTTTTAGATTTTTTGGTTTATCCTTGCAATTTGATATTTCAGCATCAATGTGTTTTTCTGAATGTACATGAATCTCAAACGTATCTGCTATATCAGTTGTGCTGTAGAAGGGGTCTCGATTAGCAAATTGTCATCAAAATCTTCTTCATCTGTAAGTTCATCAACTTTAGGTGGAATATAAGTCACGTCAATAGCAGTTGCTTGCGATATGTTGTTATCTTCATCTTCATCTAAAATGGACTGCAATTCGTCAAGTGTCAAATATCGAATACGAAATCAAAATTTAATAACAAAAGGAAATGCTGTATCAATTCAATAAAATGTTAGACTAAACAAAACTACAACGATGTATAAGCAAAACAATGCAACACAAGACTGTGAGAATATTCCAACATAACCTATTACGATGTATGCTTAGCTCATGAGTCATCACTCATTATGCTAAAGCTGCGTCATCGCACCATTATCTTTAACAACTGCTATTTATAATGATTTTTATAAACAAGTTATTTTTATCAATTGACAATAAAAAACAAAACCTAGAGATATAATTAAAATAATAATATTATTTATAAAAACCACTCTGCTATCCAAATATATTATAAAATGAAGCAGTTACACAGAATGTTAAATTACAGTAAGTTTGAATGCAGCTAAACTTAAATAATAAAAACGTAATCAATTATAACTTATGTTAGGGTGATCAAAGAACTTAAAGTAAGGCCAAATTGTAAAAAATGAAGAAAATTATTTAGAAATTTATAAAAAAATTATTTTACGCACCACTGGCAAAAAATCAGTTAATAAGTTAGCAAATGTGATGACTAGTTCAGGTTACCATTTTATGAAATAATAACATCATGACCTTTAGCCAGACTGTCAGAGGCCAGAACTTGTCATAAAAATATTAATCATGGAGAATGCAATTCAGTCCTAGGTGTAAAACCAAGCACTTACTGGCAGACAGGACTGCGAATTCCATAATGTTTCAATTTGTAGAGTAGTCTAGCATGAGGGACTCTGTTGAAATCCTGCTCAAAATCCAGGTAAATAATGTCTATTGAGTTTTGCTCATTAGTCACTCGAACCTAGTAATATAGAGCAATCAACAGACTGGATACAATACCAATGCTAAGAAGGAAATCATGTTGACAACACGAAATGATAGCGTGGTACAAGACAAAATCCATAACCGGCTTCGTAACAGTGCCTTCCATACTTAAAATAACACTTATTAGTCTATAGTTAGCAGGTGATCAAGCAGTTTACTTTTGTAAACAGGAGTAACAGCTGAGATGCACCAAGAAGTTGGAATAATCCCGATCTTGATAGATCTGTTCATTAAAATTGAGAGGTTTGACAAAAGCCTCAGGACAGTTAGATAGCAGGAGCTGGTGTATGCCATCCAGGCCAAGGGCTGAGTTGATATCTACATTAAAAAGAGAAAGTAAAAACAGTTACAATAATAAAGCATAAAATAAATTTAAAAAGCCAATCCTTATAAAACAATAAAAAAATATTACAATTTTATCTATGTTTATAAAATAAATAATAAAAACGACTAATTAAAAATTAACATTTCTCCCTAGGCAGTTTAAGTGGAAGGTGAAAAATTAATTCAAATACAATTTAAATTACATTATTTCCCAATTCAACTAGCCATTTTCTTTTATATTTATTTTAACCTTTACTAATTACCCTGTATCATCAGCCAGTGATGATTGTATAATTGAAATGCACATACAACTTTAGATTTTTATTTTCTGTAATTTATAAAATTTATATATTTTCTGTAATATTTTGTAATTTATTTTTTATTCTGTAATTTGTTTTAAATTTTTTTACTTTCTACAGTATTTTATTTTTACCAAGGAAAATAATACTTATAATTAAAAAACAAAAAAAAACAGGTAGTTAGTTTTGCAGAAATAATAATTCACAATCTTTATAATAATAATAATAATAATAATAATAATAACAGTATAAATATAATTACAGATCTAACAATAATACTATGTGCAATGATATTAATAATGGTTTTAATAGTAACATATAAAAAAAGATTCTTAATGTACTTAGCTAATGTATACCACATCATTAACTTAATATTAAACATTTTATTATTAATAAAATAACAAATTGCAAATAAAAAAGTAACCAAACAAAACAAACAATATATTATATATAATTCATAATACTATTATGAACCTTGATAACAATAATGAATAAAAGGTTTTATACAGGTTCAATATTATAAATATTATTTTATCTGAACAGTCTACAATTACTTTAAAAACTAAATTCTAAAATAAAATACAAAAAATCAGTGGATATAATAAAAAAAAATACAGATAAACAGTTGGTTACATCATAATCTAATAAAAATTTAATATAATACTCTGCTTGCATGATTAAAGAAAGAACTAAATAACTGATCTATAAATACTACACAGAAGGCAAGGCACTAGTTTTAAGATGATACTGCACATTTAATGAAACACTTAAAAATATAATTTAATTTATTTTTAATGCAAATAAAAACATTAATTACAGTTAAAAGCAAATTAATAATAATTTTCATACATTATGTCATTTATTATTAATATGAGGAAAAATTGATGCCTACACTTATACTATAGGCAGTATACTTATAATATATACTGACTATACCTGTAGTCAGGTTTTTAACAGTAAGTTCTCATTTTTATATACTTCAATCTTAAAACATCAGAAAAAATACAAAAAAAGGAAATGTTTCCATTTTTTTTCAAATATGTTCATTTTAAATAGTTCGCCAATTGGGAATGACACCATCATAACGTAGCAATCAACGAATTAACACTTAATAATAAAACATTTATCTAAAAATGATAGAGATCTGTATTATCATTTCATTTAATAACATTTAAAATGTGATCTGAGTTGAGAATGCAGGTAGTGAAGTATAATTAGCAACATGAATTTTACCCATACTAATATTAAGTAAAAATTTGCAAATTTTAATTAAGTAGTAAGACCAATTGTAAGGCAATTGAAACCCATCAGCAACTTTGTAATACCTATTTTGAGAATGTAATGAGTGAGGGTCTGTTCAGTGAGAAAATGAGTTGATATACTTAGAAATGGGTGGATCAACATCCATGGTCATAAGAGAAGTGGCTGGATGTCTAATGAATTATGAATCAGTTAAAAAGATTGACCATGCAGTTTGAAATAACCAATGATTCACTAATTCAGACCTTTCTGATTTATTTTTTCAGATCTATTTCTCAGTCTTTCATGAAGAGAGATATCAATAATGTTAGGCTATCTATACGTGTTATGCCAAATGGGTTCCTAAATCTCTTTTACACAACACAAGACACAACAATGGAATCTCCATTAACCTTTCTTGAGAGTTAAACATAGAAGGAAATGCTTTACTGGATAAAATTGTTACAGACAATGAGACTTCATCTGTAAACAAAGAGATAAAAGATCAATTAATCAAATGTGGCTAATTCATAAAGAAACCCAAAGCGGTTTCTGCAAACCTTTTCTACTATAAAAATCATGACAGTTTTCTTTTGGTACAAACGTGTATTATTGATTGAATTCATGGTTCACACCACCACAATCAGCTTTCAAGTAAATTGTACTACTCTAAAAATGTGAAGAAGGACACTAAGAAACATCAAGGAATGTCGAACTGCAGCGGTATTATTTCCTTGGATCATAAAATCCAATCATATACTGATGAATGTACTTGAACTTTCTTTTAACAATCTGAGTGAGAGATATTTGATTTGATCATCCTACATCCAGCCTGAATTTGGCACTGTGATGATCACTTCTTCATGAATAAGAAAAATTGGCTTGTATCCCAGCACTTTCATGATAAGTTATAATCCAGTGTTAAATGGATGGTTCAAACCACAGGTGGAAGAATTTTTCATGATGGAATTCAAAAGCTTGAAAAATATTCAAGAAAAATAAATATTGAAGAATGTGTAGAAAAAAAGTAAAATTACAGTTTTAAGTTTTACACAATAAAAATGTTGTATACAATGTTAACAGACAAAATCCTCTCAAAATTGATCCTAAACCAGTTAGAAAAGCAACTAGACCCACAAATAAGTGAATATCAAAGAGGCTTTAGGAAAGGCAGGTCAAGTGCAGATCAGAATATATTTAATCTAAAACAATCCTTTGACTGCAAAAACATCAAATAAGACTGTGGTAATAACTTTTTTAAATTTCAAGAAAACATATAACTCAATAGACAGATAAAACTCTTCAACAGCCTAGCAGAATTTGGAAGAGACGACAAATTAATTTCATTACATTATCAGGAATACAAAATCCAAACAAGAGTAAAGCAAGGAAACTGATTTTCACCCGTTTCATGAAATGTAGCACTAGAATACGTAAATAGAGAATAGCAAAAATAGGACAGAGAAAAGAAACTTTAAAAAGTAAGATTAGGGCCAAGAGAAAAAGCCTCTCAATAAACTGGTTGACATTTGCAAACGTACTTGCAATAACTGCAATGATTTAAAAACAGCCAAAGAACAAATAAACACACTGAAGGAAATGGCTGAAACAGTAGGCCAATAAATATCCAACAGAAAAAAAATTTGATAAAACTAGGATCATAAGACTTACAAAAGTTTATGGAATGACCAAGAATATATATGTAACAAGAAACAAATCTCAAAAATGGGGAAAACAAAGACATTACACAACAGTGGTAAAACATGAGGAGATACTATATGCAGCTGAATACACAACATTAGACTAGATATAAACAACCTTGAAAACATAGAAAAAATACTAAGACCCAAAAAAGCAGAAGATGGTTGGAAACTACAGAAAAACTATGAACAATGAACTTTACTTGACAGTAGACAAACTATCAGATGCAATTAGGAAACGCCTTCTATGAACACTTGACTGGAATGGGCAAACCAAAGAAGGAATCAACAGAAAGACAACTACTAAATGATTCAAACATCAAAGAAAATCTAAATCAAAGAAAAGAACAGAATGGACCAAAAAAAAGGCGAAAAGAACACGCATGAAAAATGAAAAAGTATGGGGAATAAAAGTAAAGAAATACCAATCAATAAAACTACATATCTTGGTCCTGCAGAGACTGGTGTCAGTTACAAAAAAAAGTAATATTGGTATTCACAAAAATATGTAAATTAGTTTCCATATTGTTATTGTTGTTGTTGTTATTTAACATTGTTATATTCAGTACTTTTTTATTCTTGGTTGATGTTTAATAAATCATGGTTTTATGCAGTGTTCTTCAAATACATTAACCAGATGGTAAGATTACTATATTATAAGGACACTGTACTTCTATAATTACCAGAAATTAATATCTTCAATAAATTAACATCACTTTCAGTTCTCTTAATATCTTAATATTAAGAGAATTCTTAATATCTTTAATTTTTTGTTAATTATTATTAGTATATTTTAAAAAAAATTTATTTAGTTTAATTTTAAGACAATGAAATAATATATGAAAAATATTATTATAAAAGTACAATTTATGAGTAAATTTATTAATAATCAGGATAAAAGTAATAATAAAATAACACTTATAATGATGATATTTGAAGCTAAATTACAATTAACCACTTATGTTATGATAATATTACATAACGTTCCAATATCTATATTTTAATTATTAATTTATAATATAACTATTTTTTATGAATAAAATTTTACATATTTAACTATAATTAATATTACTGTAATAATTATAATATAAATAACATACTCAATAATAAAAATATATAATAAACCATAACTAATGGCAAAAATTGAATACTATTTACACTGTACAAATAAAACAGTTTTTCTCTATTTTATATAAATAACAATAATAATACACACACTTGCATATTATTAGGCATAAAGTAACATCTAAATGTAGCAATTTTTTATGAGCACACTGTATTGTTTATCTACAATTTATTATCATTATTACTTATAAACAAAATTTTATTAATTAAATTAAGCACCATATTATAATAAATTGAATAAAATATAT
Source organism: Lycorma delicatula (assembly GCF_047948215.1). Classification (NCBI taxonomy): domain Eukaryota; kingdom Metazoa; phylum Arthropoda; class Insecta; order Hemiptera; family Fulgoridae; genus Lycorma; species Lycorma delicatula. Next base: position 19,023,799 of record NC_134459.1, read on the forward strand.
AATATAAATAAACCCCAAAATCATCTATTTAAATCAGTACATTTATTTTTAAAGTATGTTTATTAACTCTTTAATATTAACAATTATTATAATTTTAAATTCTTGACAAAGTTAAACAAAAAAATTATGGCTATGTCTATATAATATATATATTATAGTCGTTATATAATATATAACGACTAGCACTAGATAGGGAATCTTGGAGAGCTGCATCAAACCAGTCAAATGACTGAAGAAAAAAATAAAAAATATATAACTCAAAAGAAAAATATGATAATGAATTAGATATTAGAAAAAAAAAAAAAAAAAAAATATTTTACTTACCCTAGAGTTTGGTGAACTAAACTGATTTATATGAATATGACAAATCAGTATGATATTTTCTCTAATAAATAGACTAAAACTGATTTTTTTTTATACATGATGACTTTCAATACTATTCTGTCTTTTTTTGTTCTAATTGTTTTATTATACAATATTTATTATTATTATTATTTTCAAAACCACTTTTATTAAATAAATAAAATAATAGCATGTACTATAAAATCAATAGCATGTGCAATTTTTTTTTCTCTCTTAACAGTTCACTTCGGAACATGTTAGATCATTTATTTATTTGCGGTTATTTCTTTTTCTATCTGTCCAGTACCTCTTCATTCTTTTTTAATCTTTTTCCTTCATTCTTCAGAACATTCAACTCTGTTGTTCTTTCATTTTGGCACTCCTTGGAACCTTTTATTTTCATCTTTTAATATTCTCTTTAAAATTTCTTTCTCTTATAATTTCTCCAGTTATCTTCAGTTCTTTTAGGTCTTCTTGGACTTGTGAGAACCATTTGCCATTAATTTTTTTTTACTTTGGAAGAAATCAAACATTTGTTTAGTTAATTCACTGTTTTTCATTCTAAATAGATGGGAGTAAAATGCAATTAGTAGATTCCTTATAGCGTCTGAAAATTTTTCAATTTTATTATAAAGTTTTTTATTTGGAATTAATTTTACCTGATTATTTGAAATTTATTAATATAACAGTAAAAAAAATAAAAAGAAAACTACATAAAATTATTTTAATTTGCAAATAGAAATTTTATTTATTATATAAATTTTTGTCATTTAGCAATGTTTAAGTCATAGCCTAACCATATATATTGAAAATAAATACAACTGTAATGTCCTATGAAACTGCATCATTCACAATTAAAACAATTCCTGCTGTTTTATTTGAATAAATGGTAAATTATATCGATCATATTAAAGTACTTTCATCAGAATACAAAATAATACTAAGTATTAATGGTAAAAATATTGCGAAACAATTACATTTTGAATTTTAGGTTCTGGACCCAGTTTATTTGTTGATTAAGTTTAAATTGTTAATTTACAAGAAAGATATAACTGGTGATGTTCTTCCTAACTATAAAGTAATGTACGTTATTACAATAATTTTAAAACATCCAGAACAGGTAACATAATCTTGGAAGATAAGCTAGATACAATTGTATTTCAAACACAGTACACCCTAAACCTTTTACACACCATGTCTGAAAGGAAGATTACCAATTGAAAGATGGTAGCCATTATACTACAAAAATCATTCTAAAACTGGTTGTTATTCTTTAACAGGTTGTCACAGAATATTAGGATTTAAACATTTCCATAACAGAACAAAACAGAAAAAAATGGAATACATCATATAATACAATAAAGTTGAAGAAGATTATAAGGAGGTTCAGTTATTTTCAAGTCTTATGAATTTTGTAGGCATTCATGATTTTTTTTTATGAAATAAAATAAACATACAATATTAACAATGAAAACAAGTGAAATGTGTATTAAAAAAAATACTTTACTTAACTTCTGTTAGAAAGCCTGGTAAACAACTGGAAAAAAATTGGAACAGAGAATGATGTTGATAATATGATCAAGTACTCAGAAATAATATGCTATTCCAGGATGCACTGACTGATATAAGGATTGATCAATTAAAGTGTTAAGTAGTACAAGTTTCCATGAAAGGCATAACATTTAAAGGATAGTAAAATAAAAAAAATCCATGATAGGAGTTTTCTTCTTTAAATTCTAAAAGTTAATTTATATTAAAATGAATCGACAGAAATACTTGTGGTATAAAAAAAAAAAATCAGTTTCAGCTTTGAATATACTATTTCTAGTTCCTCCTACAAGTTTAAATACTCAATTCAAAAATGGAAAGTTAATGAATTAAGCTCTTAAAAATACTACTATACTACAACAACACATATTTCATACTGTACTATATTTTTTATATAATTGTAACAAAACAATGTAATTTTCAGTTAGAACATTTAAATTAAATTATTTTTTTATTATCTATGTTTTTGTCCATAATGGTCGGTAATGATACAAATTTAAACATTTACAATGAGAGACCACAGCACTGAGGAGAGTTAAAATGATGACTGAAAAAAATATTTTAAATTAATGTTTTTAAAAACATTTTATTATATAATCTGATTTGGTGCCTCATTATTAACATTCTAATTTTATTTATAAATAATAACATAAATTACTAACAAAGAGTTATCTTTATTGATTTATTATAAATCAATTTTTATAATATTAAAAAAAATGTTTAATGTTGCATAGTCAATAAATATCTTATTAGAAACTATTATTTTTATAAAAACAATCAAATGAGTGGGTAATGCTAAAATAGATATTTACGGTTACATCAATAAAATCTGTAGTACAGGAAAATATGAAGGGGTAGATTAATTAATACAGTTATATTATTATTATTATTATTACTACTATATAGAAAATAAATTAAAATATTTATAATACAATTTTATATAAGTGTAATTGGTACCATTATAATTTTAGAACATTATAAAATATTTAGAAACACTCGTATATATAAAAAAAATCCTAATAAACACTAACCAAATGAAAAAAACAAAAAATATTTTTAATATTTTTTTCAAAAAGATAATGGCTTATAACATTAATTAATAAGTATAAACCATTGCATGAATAGTATTAAAAAAAAAAAATTAGCAACAAAGAAGAATTATGCATATCCAATCTAACATAAAACAGCAAGGAAGTGGGTCATGGGAATGTTGAGGTTCATGAAAATGCCCATTGAACAACTGTAGTAGGAGTACAATCGATTATCATTTTAATTTTCAAGTTAAATGTTCTTGGGTTATTCTTGATAAAGATATGTTTCATGCACCTTTTCTTCCATCTACATATATGTCATAAATAAAATTAAAATACTGCATATAATAACATTTATAAAAGTAAGGTCCTACCTAGGTAAAAGTTCTATGATGGATCTAGCCAAACAGTTTATAATACAGATGGATATTTTCTCATACCATCAACAACTCCAATGATGTAGAATCTATGTAAAGGAAGCTCCCTGGTACCATTTATCGGGTGGAACTTTAATCCCAGAGGAAAAGGAATTTTTTGCAGCATATGTTTAAGTAAGTCAAATCAAAATTGTTCATTATTCAAGTGCTGCTTGTACATGAGTAAAAATTCCTAATTTACCAAGAACAAAATGGCCAACCAGATCTACTCCCTAAAAAGAGCCTCGATTAAACAACTAGGTGTCTGTCTGGTTCTGGAGTTTTAAAAGATTCATCCTCGCTACTCGTACTAATTTTCGCATCCTTATCTTTTTCATCTCTATTACTGATTTTGTGGGTGTAGATTTGACCTCTTTCATCTGCTGAGAATATGTTTGTTTGCTGATTTTATTTGTTTGTTACAAATGAAAACAATGTACCAAAATAACGATATCTAATTTGCCCACTTGGTTTTATTTAGTCACTCGTAATTAAATGTACTCTTTTTTCAAGATTACAACAAACTTCATAAAAAAATAGTAGCGATATAATAAAGTTTTAGTCTATATCATCCTATAACTATTCTAAAATTTTCGCTCTGTGCCAGAGTGGTAGCTATGCCTTTTACCTAAAAAGTTTTGAATTTTAATTCTAGTAAGGCTTGACAGTTTTTGCAGGATACAGAACTCATCTCTTATCAAAATATGAAGCCATTGTAGCTGTAACTGGCATATAGCTATAGCCATTGGCGAAAATAAATAAATACTGAAATTCATCAATCAATTCATGAATTATATATTACACTAGCGTCCCTGTCATGGTCAGAGGATGTTTAGCCAGTCAGGGCTCTACCCCTTGAACCCCTCTGTGTTCATTAAACCAATGCTTGTGAAATAATAATTATAAATAAAAATTAAAGCCTGTTTAATTTATAAAAACTATCGATGTAATGTAATTTCTTCAGTTAAGTTTGGTCAGAACAGGACCCGCTAATTGGTTTCTAGAAATCCTATCAGGCTTCGCTCATGAAATACATAATCAGAATTATAAACATAAATTATCTTATATAGCGTTACCAAATCTCATAAAGATTGATTCAATACTGGTAGCATAAAACGGCAAAAATGCAAAAAATGATTTGTCTTTTTACTTCTTAAAATAATAAAATTCAAAAAATCTGAAAACTGTTTGCAGATATTTATCTGAAAAGTATTTGCAATCCCAAATTGAGTAAATATCTCATTCAGTATAGTCAAAAATGGTGAAAATTTACAATCATTGTTCCCACTCAAAGACTTTTTAGCAGCAAAAAGTTTGATGACAACGAAGTGGTCAAAAAAGCGGTACACGAATGATTCAAACAGCAAGATTTCTACGCTGCAGGAATCAGAAAGCTCACAGAATGGTGGGACAAGTGTATAAATGTTGCTGGAGACTATGTTGAAAAATAGTGTTTTATTGTCATTGAATAAATCGCTTTTTCTCTACATCAATTTGTCTCATTAATTATTGAATGTCCCTCATACTTAAAAGAGAGATAATAATGAAGTAATAAAATTAACTTTTATTTATTTAAGGCAGAAACTGATTGAGAAATATTCCTAAATATAGGCGTTGAGAGGGAAATGTTAATTGAAAAAATTATTTTTTCTTACAACTTACAAAACATATCTGTAAGTCCTACATTTCAGAAAATGTTATCTACTTCATGTTATTTCAATTAAATTTCTATTATCATCACTTTTGTTATTAATAAAAACCTTCTAGCAAAACATACTGCATCTTTCTTTCATTGACCTTTTGTATAAGTTTCTGATTTTGATTAGTTTTTTATCCTTCGTGTCAGATTTAAATAAACAAGAACAAAACAAAAGTAATGAAATGTAGTAGAAATAACAAAGATGGACACTGAATGTGAAAATAGGAGGAGAAAAGATTATGGAGGTAGAAGAAGTTTGTTATTTGGGAGGTAGAATTACTAAAGATGGACGAAGCAGGAGCAATATAAAATGCTGAATAGCACAAGCTAAACGAGCCTTCAGTAAGAAATATAATTTGTTTACATCAAAAATTAATTTAAATGTCAGAAAAAGATTTTTGAAAGTGTATGTTTGGAGAGTAGCTTTATATGGAAGTGAAACTTGTAAGATCGGAGTACCCAAGAAGTAAAGATTAGAAGCTTTTGAAATGTGGTGCTACAGGAGAATGTTAAAAATCAGATGGGTGGATAAAGTGACAAATGAAGAGGTATTGTGGGGCAAATAGATGAAGAAAGAAGCATTTGGAAAAATATAGTTAAAAGAAGAGACAGACTTATAGGCCACATACTAAGGCATCCTGGAATAGTCGCTTTAATATTGGAAGGACAGGTAGAAGGGAAAAATTGGGTAGGCAGGCCACATTTGGAATATGTAAAACAAATTGTTAGGGATGTAGGATGTAGAGGGTATACTGAAATGAAACGACTAGCACTAGATAGGGAATCTTGGAGAGCTGCATCAAACCAGTCAAATGACTGAAGAGAAAAAAAAAAGTCACATTTAAATAACAAATGAAATGACACAAATGATGACAAAAATGTGAAAGATTACCAGAAATGACAGCGGTTTATTAAAGAGAAAAAACCAATAATATAAAAGTGTTTTGCTTTAAAGAATAACAGTTATGTTGGAGTTTTAAATGAATTATTATATAGTTGCTAAATTACAATAAAATGGCTGAACTTAAAACGTAAACTCCCTGAACCAAATAACATATGAAAAGAATAAGATATATAATGCATAGACAAAAAATGAATGATTAAGATAAATTACACAGACGTAACAAAGCGAAATGGTTACAAGACATGAAGATAATTCACTCAGCAGCGGCAGGCAAGGGGAATCATAAAACCAGTTCATCTTTGACATATATTGAGGAACTGTTAATCACTCCTAAAATACAAAAGGTTTAAATAATAATGAAGTAATAAATAAATAGATTAATAGATTAATAATAATGAAATGCATAATATACTTGATTAAGCCAAAAAAGTGAAAGATTACTATAAAGTAAAACAATGTATTAAAGCTAAATGATTAAAAATTAGATATAAAAATAATTTAATTTTTAAAAATGTAATATTAAACATTTATAATGATGAATGAAACAATAATGCAAAAATGATAATACATATGTATGTATAACTAAAATAAAAATGACACAAATATTTTTTCCTAAAAATAAATTATTTTATATAAATTATATCATGTATGACTCTAAATACAAATAATATGTAAGCAAAATATACATAATAACCTTTAAATAGGTTATATTATATCTGTAAAGCAATTTTTTAATCCAATAATTTCAATTCTTAAGCAATGATCCTATTTAATTCACAGTATGATTAAACAGTTAACATCACTAAATGAACAGCAAATTTTATTAGCAACTATCTCTAGTCCTACGTATGAGAAAAAAATTACAATTGATGCAACTATTTCTGCATCAATTAATATTTAATAAATATTTTAAAGAACAATTAGTTTCTAAAATTTAAATTAGAGTTTAAATTACTACAACTTCTTTAATAGGATAAATAGTGTCTATATATATATATATATATATATATATATATATATATATATTTTACAGACAATTTTTTTATGAATATATATATATGTATATGTTACTTTATTGATATTAATCTTTTTAAAATTCATAATATTCCTCTGCACTGATAAATTATTTTTAAATTCTATTAAATAAACCACTTAATCTATTAAAACCACCTTATTAAATGTTGAACCCTGAGGATTAAATAAATCGCTAGAGGTTTAATTAATCCCACATCATGACTAAAGATGCACATCTTGCAAAAGTACTTTCATGAAAAATTAAGGTGTCTTATCTCAATATTCTGTACTAGGTGGTTTATTTAATAGAAATTAATACATATATAAATTCACAGAAGAAATTACCTGCCACAATAAAAAGTACTATTTTTTAAAAACTCAGTATCAGTTTTTTGCTTTAAAGAATAACAGTTACGCTGGAATTTTAAATGAATTATTAAGACAGTCACAGAACACTCGTAACTGATATGGGATAAAAAAAATTGTTTTTTTGAATTTCTTCTCAGATTATTTTTCAGTATTTTCTGAGTCAATTTATATAACATTCATTACTACATGTTAAAAAATAAATTTTTTATGATTTAAAAAAAATTGTATCAGCAGTTTTGTAAACAACGTTCAAACTTGCCAGTAAAACAGACAAATTTACCAGTAAAATCTGTTATTACACAAAACTTCTCTCCCTGTGTCTATCAGTACTTCAAGATATAAAGCCAATATTTCAAAGTTTATCTAATGAAGATTTGTTGAAAAAATGTCTCCATGGACAGACACAGAACTCAACCACATAATTTGGAACCGATTACTAAAAAATATTTTCGTTGGAAAGGAAACACTTGAGTTTGGAGTACATGATGCAGTGTCAACATCTAATAATGGAAACACTGGCAAGCGTGAAGTTCTGCAGCATCTTGAAATTAATCTGTCTTAATACTGTAAAAATTTTAAAAAAGATTGACAATGAACAGACAACCGAGGTGGAAAAAACAGTTCAAGAAATGCAGAAAAAGGCAAGACAGACAAGCAGAAATATAAAGCTAGAAACTAACGCTGGTGACCCAAATTATGAAACTGGGCAGTTTTAAAATAAGTAATTTAAAAAGAACTTATATGATTTTTAAATCCTTTTTTCCAAAAATCATATTTTTCTATATTTATGGCCCATTATCTTAGGAACCAATGAAGACCCTAACTTGTCATATTTTTTTGTCATTATTCTACATGTATATATATTTCAATACATCTAGAATTATGAAGAAATGTAAACAATTACCCATTAAAAAAAATAACAAATCCTAAAAAATTGGAAAACGCTTATTATTATTTCATTAGGGAAAAGATTTATAGTTATAATTCTAGATACATCTAATCTACTTAGAATATCAAGTAAACAGAAAAAATCTGAAGCCTTTAGCATTAATAGCTCCTGAGATAATGGATCTTCAATACAGCTAAAATTAACATAGCAAAGGATAGGTGGTTACGAGTGCCCTTGTTAATTGATTGGTACAATATAAATAATTCCAATATATAATCTTTAAACGATCAAGAAAATGCTTATAACTACATAAAATGTATAAATAGACCATCCTATTTTCACTTATTTTTTTCAATTTATAAAAAAGAAGTTCAAAACAAAAATAATTCATAAAAAAAAATACCATACATAAAATATACGTAGATTAATTATTACATCAATAAATATATCTAATATATGAAAATTTTTAAATGAAACAAATTACTTATGTTAGGCCAACGCAAATATTTTTTTTTGCGTACTTATATACAGTATAACAAAATATATATATGTATGAATAAACAAATATTAATTAAACATACAGATCAATATTAATATATACATTAGTTGAAATCTTTGGAATATGAATTATTTTCTTCAGCTGAAAAAAATTGTGATTTCAGCTTGTTAAGGATAATATAAAGAAAATAAAAATACTTTCATTATCACATCCCAGTGTTTCCCAAAGTGTAGAGCAGTTTAATTGTTCACAACGTTCAGTAAGTTATTAGAAAAATTATCTGTAACAGAATTATTGATTTTTACAAAAAAATTAAATTAAAAAGAATCACATATTGTCTTTAGAAAAAATTATCAGCAACATTACTACTTCTGCTGAATTTAAACAAAACTTATAAAATTAATAATTAAAAAATCAATGTGAAAGATACCTCCTTTGACTTTTCTAAACATTTCAATGAGTTCATAATTAATGTACAAAACTTTTTTTGAAGTTACAGGTGTACTTTTAAATTTAATTACACCTTACTCAGATAACAAATTACAGTAACATACAGAAACAATCTTTTGGTAAGATTAGGTAAAAAAAAGGCCAACAAGTTTAAATATGTTGAAATTAAATGTAGTATGGCCCTTGGATTAATTGTGACTGCTATTATTCATATTATAACAGTTACTCCAAGTGCAATCAAATGCTGAAATATATGCCAGATGGCAGCCTTCTTCAATTATGTTTCACTTCTGTCATATACTATAGATTATAATTTTAATTGATGATACACAATAGAACAATTCATCTCTATTTTCAAAAAAGAAATTTGTTTTTTGCTGTAAGTTTTTACAAACTTCATGATTGTGTTTCTTTTTTAGACTACATAATCATCCACAGAAAAACCAATTTACAGTAGTGTGTAAAAAATTTCAAAACTAAATTTATAAAGATGAACATACACTTGAGTATACTCTTTCATATTTCAACAGAAAACACTGCCATGACTTGGGAAAGTGTAACTAAAGATCCAAAAATGTCAATTCCACATCGTTAAATATTAAGGTCACATGGTAAATCTTAAGCTTGACTTTACTCACATATAATATTCTGTGGGTAACAGAACTGAAGCTATTAGACACTGGGTAGCATCATGAATTGTCAATTGGACACTTAAAAACATAACTGTACAGAAAATTATCTTAATCAATGATGAAGCCCACTTTCAATTTAACGGGTACATTAACAAATCATCATCATTATCTATGGAATGGTTAAACTAAAAGTCTAAGAACAAATATCACAGATATATATTTGTACAATAAACTAAACAATTTATGATGAAACTTTAAAAGCACATTTCTCAAAACTATGATGGAATCAGTAAAATGCCAGTACGTTTCGTAAATAGGTGACAATTGATTTTGTCAAATTTATTATTAGTAAAAGACATTGAAGAAAAAGTACTTAAGATAGATTAGAAGTCAATGAGCAATAACCATTACGATCTTTAAAATTAATGCAGACAATGGTTTTCTTAAAAATTAATGCAAAATTCTATGGTAAGTATGGTTAAATTTTTTAGTATATATATACATATATATAAACAATCTTTCTTGGAAGAAGTGGGTTTAGTAACTACTAAACCAATAAAAAAATTTCAAAAAATTGTTAAGCTGTAGATTTTTGTATACATTTATTGATTAATATATATGTAATGGCTTTACACTACCATCTAAAGAAAGTACTGAAATATGTTGCACAGCAGCGTGTAGGAAGGCTAGTTTATAACTACCGAGGTAAATATATGGGTTAAAAAACAGGTTCATGAAGTTTGTCGTAGGTCTATATTCTAATGAAAATTTATGACTAATTATCATGACAGAAATTTCATTTATTATGAAAAATTTCACAATTAAATGTACTACAGTTGAATTTAAAAGTGAAGAATAATATTTAAAGATAATTTATTACTGCACAAGCTAACAAAAGATGTTTTCAAATGATTTTTTTTTATGAAGTGTACAATTCTCCTTAAAGACTTCCAGGTAACTTAAAATGCTTTCTCGCAAGAGGTTTGAAGGTAACTTGAAAAAATGTTTAAAATAATTAAAAATTTTATAATATTTAAAATAATTTTAATTTGAAAAGAAAAGCTCTGTTATATCATTATATGAAAACAGAATAAATTATTATTTGTACAGCAGATCAAATTTGGAATCTAATTTCAAGTTACTGAAAAATCTAATGCTAAAATTGAAGCAATTAAAAATAATAGTGGTTCAACTAGACCTGAAGTGGTCTTACACCATTTGATTGCAAACACTATTGACATAAATTTTAAGAAATCACTATAAAATTATCTTTAAAATTAATGCAGACAATGGTTTTCTTAAAAATTAATGCAAAATTCTATGGTAAGTATGGTTAAATTTTTTAGTATATATATACATATATATAAACAATCTTTCTTGGAAGAAGTGGGTTTAGTAACTACTAAACCAATAAAAAAATTTCAAAAAATTGTTAAGCTGTAGATTTTTGTATACATTTATTGATTAATATATATGTAATGGCTTTACACTACCATCTAAAGAAAGTACTGAAATATGTTGCACAGCAGCGTGTAGGAAGGCTAGTTTATAACTACCGAGGTAAATATATGGGTTAAAAAACAGGTTCATGAAGTTTGTCGTAGGTCTATATTCTAATGAAAATTTATGACTAATTATCATGACAGAAATTTCATTTATTATGAAAAATTTCACAATTAAATGTACTACAGTTGAATTTAAAAGTGAAGAATAATATTTAAAGATAATTTATTACTGCACAAGCTAACAAAAGATGTTTTCAAATGATTTTTTTTTATGAAGTGTACAATTCTCCTTAAAGACTTCCAGGTAACTTAAAATGCTTTCTCGCAAGAGGTTTGAAGGTAACTTGAAAAAATGTTTAAAATAATTAAAAATTTTATAATATTTAAAATAATTTTAATTTGAAAAGAAAAGCTCTGTTATATCATTATATGAAAACAGAATAAATTATTATTTGTACAGCAGATCAAATTTGGAATCTAATTTCAAGTTACTGAAAAATCTAATGCTAAAATTGAAGCAATTAAAAATAATAGTGGTTCAACTAGACCTGAAGTGGTCTTACACCATTTGATTGCAAACACTATTGACATAAATTTTAAGAAATCACTATACTCAAAGTCAAACCTAAAGACCTAAGGCGATTGGGCTACTTTCAACTCAGTATTGAAGATACTAAAAAGCATTCTAACAACGCTAAATTCTTTGAATGTTATTATAACCCATCAGTCTAAAACCTTATCAGTCTTATTTATACTTTTTAAAGTACTAAAAATGATCACCGATTTATTAATCTTCAATAGCAATAGTATCCATACATTACAAGAAATAACAAGAGTTAAAATTCTGGGTCTGTGCCACAATATGAAATTTTTAAAAAAACGTAACATTATTCATTTCAGTGGTGGAGTTGTAGTGTCTAAGGCTGTCATCCAGAAATGAATCCCAGTAAGGCATACGATTTTTCACATGCTACAAAAATTCATCAGCAACTCTTTTATTGATACAACTAGCTATTATTGTTATTGAATAAATAAATTATTGTCAACTTGTAATTATGTTAACACTACCAAAAGCAAATAAGATAGATGCATATAAAAGTAATTAACTTATATAAAATAACAATAATCATATAAAATTAAACTATTCCATAAATAAATAATTGGAAAAATCAAATATGAGGGACATTCAATAATTAACAAGACAAATTGATGTAGAGAAAAATAGGTTCATTCAATGACAATGATACTTTTTGAGTCGAGTTGGCAACCTAGGGAACACATTTAATCACTGTTCGATCATAATTAATCTAGACAAAACTTCATTTGTTGATTACAGAATGTCAACTGCGCTTGAAACATGTTCGCCGGAAGAGCAAAATTCAGTGACAAGAATTTTGCTATCAGAAGGTGTGAAACCGATGAGAAATTTACTCAAGAATGTTGAAATAGTATGGTGAAAAGTGATTAAACCGCAGTAACATGAATAAGTGAGTGAAACACTTTAATTTGGGCAGAACAAGTGTGACTGATCTTCATCGCTCAGGAAGACCAGTTGAAGTGTTGACTACCACGCTGCAAAATCACATAAATGGTCTTATTCATGAAGACAGACGAGTCAAAATTACCAAAACTGCTAGTTTGTGTAATATTAGCGTTGGAACAGTGCATTCAATCATTAATGATGTGCTGAACAAAACATGTTCAAGACGGTTTACAAGACAGTTGACTCAAGCCCATAAAGACACCTGGATTTGCATTTGTTCCGAGCCCAAAGAACGGTTTAAAGTGGAAGGTAATGAATGACTTTCTACCTGTGATGAAACATGGATATACCAAACATGAATCCAAATGGCAAAGTCTTGAGTGGAAACATCTGGATTCACCACCAAAAAAAATTCAAAACTCACACGTCAGCAGGTAAAGTGATGTTGACAGTCTTCTGAAGCTTGCAAGGCCTAATTTTTAGTGACTATTTAGAAGAACAACTTAGTGTGAACAGAAAATGAGACCTGCGATAAGATGAAAACATCAGGGTACTCTCTCAAATTATGTGATTCTCTTGCATGACAATGTACACTCTCACATTGCTCAGAGAAAAGGAGAAACGCTTGAGAATTTGGATTGGGAGGTGTTGCGACATCCTCCTTACAGCCCAGACCTTGCTCCATCTGATTCTCATTTGTTTGGTCTGCTCAAAGATTTTTTACACAGCAAGAAGTTCCAACGACAACAAAGCAATCAAAAAAGCGGTACACGAATGGTTCAAACAGCAAGGTAAATACTTCTATGCAACCAGAAAGCTCACAGAATGGTGGGAGAAGTGTCTAAATGTTACTGGAGACTATGTTGAAAAGTAGTGTAAGTTCATTGTCATTGAATAAATTATTTTTTCTCTATATCAATTAGTCTCGTTAATTACTGAACGGCTCTTGTAACAATATCAATATAAAATTAAACTATTCCATAAAAATAAATAATTGGAAAAATCAAACATTTTACAAATAAATATATATATATATTTCTTCTATAACATTAAAATAAACTATCTAGGTTTTCTTCTCGTTACCAATGCATAAATTATAATTTTAAAATTATCATAAGATCAGTACAAGAAGGTTTTTTTAATGTTAACTGCCACACTTCTAGTCATCAGTTAACAAAACATAATGCTAGCAGTTGATAAATTTAATAGTGTTTAACACACAACACTACCAGCCCACATTTGTATTTATTTTGGTTTATTTACAATCTGAGATGAAATATCTATTTACAATTATTTTTGGTAATTTCTTATCACTTTTGTTCAAAAGAATAATCTCATAAAATTTTATAGGTAATTTTTTGCCATAATAAGTCATAATATGATAAAGAATGCGCACTTATATAACAAGTTATACAAACAACATACTACGTAGGGAAATTTAGTTTTGTTTGTTTGTGAACTCAATTTATAATAATAAATGATATAGACCAATACCAATTTTTCTACTTATAAATAAGATTTCTGTCATTGTTTTCCAGCAAATTTCTGCACAACATATGAGCAAAATATTAAATGATTTATATTTTAAAAGTAAAAAAAAAATATTAATAAATTTATTTATGTACAAGTCATTCATTTTTTTGAATTTTTAATATTTAAAAATAAAAATTATACAGTAAAAGTCTAACAGTAAAGGAAATATCAGTAAATATTTTCTTTGAATTAAATAGTAGTAAAAGTAATGTGCAGATTGAAGGGCTGTGTTATGTACATCTGCAGATGTATGTTGACAATATCTATCAACAATGCATTCACTCCACATTTTTCTACACCTAGGTCCCTTTAAATTTTTTATTACAATCAAAAGTCTTCACTAAAGGAGCTTTATTTGTTTTGGTACTTAAAACGAGAAAGATTGATTTCATGTTCTGATGTAACTTATTTAGTTTAGTTAGTAACAATTACAAAAACAGCTCTAAAAAAATATTACTGTCAAAATACATTCAGCTACAATTATAATGTCACGCTGCATTCCTTCTAACAACTAAAAACTTTTTATTCACCAGTACTACAATTCTAATTCTTTATTAACGTTTTAAACAATACTTGTGCAACAACAACAACAAACATTTCCAAGTTATTTGGGGTATAAGTTACTTTATCTATTCAACATCTGTGGTTATCTCCAAAGATTAATGATAATATCAAGAGTTTTTTTTTTAAATGTATACTAACAAAGAATTTCAAATTTAAAAAAGAAAAACTACTAGCTTTTCGTATCTGAATAAAGAATATTTCTAAATTTATCATAATTAAATTTAAAAAAATAAAAGCTGAAGTATTATATTGTATTTGGTTAGCTTATAGAATGACGAATAAACAAACATTGTATTTGTGTTTGTGTTGGTGAATTCGTCATGATTCTGCTGAGTCACGTCCCTTATATCAGTGTCGATTCACAACATGGCCATATCTTTACAACAGTATGGTTATTATTCGTGTATTAGTCACCGTATAATTAATTTTTCATATAATAGTCAATGTAATCAGAAGTTTAAATAAAATTATGTCTTCTTAGTTCTATTAAAACCCTTCATATATTTTCATTTATGAACACACATTTGTTCTCATGTTATATTTTTGTGTTTCTGTTACCCTTGAATTTTGCAGAAAAATACATCATTTTAGATGCTTACAAAAGTGAATTACACAATAATCCAATGGCATAGATTTCTGATGTCGTTAATAAACTGCTAACGTAAGTGGAAGCTGTACTGCTTCAGTGTACAATGCAATTCACGTGTATGAATCTACTAATAAACTACAGTTTCCTAAAAAAACAAAAACTCCCACACATCAATTGAAGAAAAAGTTGACAATCTTGATAAAAAAGTGATTTGTAAAAAAGTAAACAAATTTTATTTGAGAAATGGTTTAGCGATGTGTTACCTCCTCTGAAGATAATTCAGTTATTATCTTAGACAACGCCCTTTAACATTGATGTAAAAAGGAAAAATTCCAGCCGTCTTGGAAATAAGCTGATATAACAAAATGTGGCTTAGTTCAAAATGAGTGATTTCTGAAGAGGATGAACTTAAGGTACAATTATTGCAATGGGTTTTGCGTATTAAAAGTAATTTTAGCATGTATAAAATTGATGAGTTAGCAAGATCCAGCGGTAAAACCATGTATCAATTACCTCCTCATCATTGTGAACTCAACCCAATTGAGTTAATTTGGGAACAAATCAAAAGTTACATAGCATTAGAAAATACTGCTTTTAATATATCTGATCTTAAAAATTTATGTTTAACAGCCATCAATAAAAGACTCGTAGGAATGGAAAAACAGTTAAAACATGTAACACATACTGTTGAATCAAATTAATGGGACTTGGATAATATAATAGAAAACAAAATTGAGCCTCCCATTGTATCTCTTAATACTGACATCACTACAGATTTCTTGCAATCAGATGATGAAAACTGAATTGAATTTATTATTTGTTTATTATTATAGAAATTTAATCTAAGATATTAGTAAACTTTACTGTATGTGGACAATTGACAATTTCATAACTCTTAAAACTCAAATAAAATGTTTTAATTTATTTAAATTTAAAGCATACATATATTCTTTGTAAAGTATAATAGGGCATGGTTGCTGAATATTAATGTCGTTTAGTTTCTTTAATAGTATAATTATTTACAGGAGATACTTGTGAATGAGCTGCTTGAACTCTTGCATGCGCAGTCTGTTTATTTTAATTCTACAAGCTAACTAAATAAGATATAAGCTACAACTGCAACAGGTTTGCTTAACATATTGTTATCTCTATCGTAAAACTTAACCCATGAAAGGCTGTGAAATCAAATCACAATCTAGATATCTCCTACAATTAATCTGAAAACGTTCAAATTTTACAGACCGAAATAAAATTGTAAACAAATTAGCTACAATTTCTCTATTGATAGTAAATGGTGTAACTATTATATACTCAGTTATTATGCAATTAAAATAATACTATGAATTTAAAAACCACACTTAATAACAAAAAAGAAAATAACAAAATAACAAAAAAGAATTTAAAAAAGAATCACTGAAACAAACACTGGTACGACAAATTAGCAGAAATAAATAAAAACAAAATTATTGTGGCAACATGAGCATAATTATTCCATTAAGATAACAGATCAAACCCACAACTACACTTTTATCAACAGCAACTAAATAATGCATGAGCTTTATCTCTGGCAGATTACAGCAACACTCCACAAACTTATTTATATCTGGTACAGTAGTTATATATGCAACAAAATCTTTATCCACAATGAGCCATACTTCATTTAAAAACTTGATTTTTAATTTACTTCAGTTATTAAGAACATGGAAAACATAAATACCCCCCTAGGAGGATGAAAACTGTAAGCTGTCTCCAGTTACAATCTGACATCTGGAGTATCTAATGTAAATAACATGAGAAGCATAAAAGAATCGGAAAACAAAATAGTGTGAAATAAGGGTAAAATCCCAGTGGTGAAAACCCATACTTAAAAGACAACGGCTTCCTTTAAATTACTAAATTGTGATATAAATATATCATTTTTCTTTAGATGGAGGAGTTTTCTATTAATATTACAATGACTAATCATTATAGAACAGTTAACATTAACTGAAATCAAAAATAAATAAGTAAAAAAAGTAATAAAACACATATTCAAGTCAATACAATTAATCACTAGTTTACCTCAATAGATATAAAAAAAGAAGATATTACTGCTATTACAAATCGAGCAAGAATAGAAAAGAAATTAGGTAGCTTTTAATAACACAAAAAATATTATCAATAGTTAAGCAATTATTAAGTGCACAGTTTTTAAAAGTAAAATATTAAATAAAATTTAATTTTGAATTTTCAGTCTTATAATCTAATTATTGTCAAATTTTAGTATTATTATTATATACAGTTAATAAATTTTAACTTCAGTTGCCATTTATATATTTTACAATAATAATTAGCACACTGAGAATATATGTGTTAAAATATTTCTGAATTTACTTATTACATATACCAATTACTTAACATTTAAAAATATAAATATTAACTCCATATGCATTTTTTTCACACTATTCACAATGAATAACTACAAACAGTCTTAAGACTTACCATGGTGAGAAACAGATATTATTTACACACATGAAAAATAACATTAACAATAAGTTTTCTATTCCTTTAAATATATTATTTTCTATTTCAGGCCTTTAGGCTTGAATGTCAGGTGAGTCTGGAGTTTTGACAGAGTAGTTCAGTTTAAATACAGAATATGCAATCACAATTACAAAACTTACATAGGAACTGAACTCAAGATTCCATAATGATAATATATGCCGACTATTACATCAATCAGCAGATAAAAATGTTAAATTATATATTAACTTGAAATTTAACAAAAATTTTAATGAATACCACTATAAAAATATTTTCCTTTTTATGAATAGTTGGAAAAAATACAGTATTATGATTTTCACATCTTTAACCCTTGAAGTACTGATTGTGTACATCCCAAAAATTTTTTGGGGATTTCATATTCCAACTATGTGTTATGAATTGAACATTTTCACTATTGTTTATTTTCTATCATACATAGAATTTTTTTAATTTTCTTTTTTCTTTCCTCGAGAAAAAATTTATGCAGTTATATTTTTTCCTTATAAGACAATGATATAAATTATTTAATTACATCTAATATACTTTATTTTTAATTCACTTATTTATACTGACACTTGGTCAAAAAAAAATTGCCATTTAATTTTTTTATATGGGAACAAAAGGTACCCATTTGGTTCATAGTGGAACGAGAGCATATTTTTATTAATATTATTCCTTTTTATTTAATTTTGTTTTAAAGGAAGACATTATCTTGAAACATTAATAAAGAGTACACTGCAAAAGAATTTAAAGTTTAGTAGTTCTGAGTTGCAATTTTGGCAAATCTGCTCTTAGATGGCACTGATATTCCTGCCATTTACCATTTTTTTTTTCAGAGTGAAGTGCTGTTAGATGTGATGTACTTAATTGTGCATAAACATAAAGTAATACAGTAGATTAGAAATTTTCACTGGAAAAAGTGTGAGTGAGAAAGCGATGCAAATTATTTATTAGAAAATAACGATTCTGATAGTGATGAAGATAATTCTATGTCAAATGAAAAATCTGACCAATCTAAAGATCATGTTTCTGAAAGTGAGTTGTAAAATAGTGATACCGATACTTACTATAGTGATGAAATAATCTGTGATTCAATGATAATGTTTATATCTCAAAGAACGAACTTAGATGAAAAAAGAGAACTACACCCATAACACGATAACTTCAACACAATATAAGTTGTATTGTTATGTATGTACTCATAACATAAAAGTTATTAGATCCAGTAGAAGTCATTTTTACAGATGAAATGTTGAATGAAATTTGTGACCACACAAATGATGAAGCTAATTTAGTATATTTAGACAAATGGGTAGATTCATAAAATTGCAATGAATATGATGGCTGAGTCATGTGGGATGATGGGTTACGTTATACGTGATGATGAAGGATAGGAATGTTATAAAGTACTGTTGATACAATTCAAGACTCACATTGGGGTGGTAGAAGCAAAGAAAAAGAAGGTAAATGGCTAAACTTAATAAGGAACTAGTAGCATCTATGAGAATTTGCGCTATTGCTGGCAACTTATAATCGAAAAAAGGATCTTCAAAGAACTACGGAAAAGAAATCAAGCATATTGTAGATCGTATTTCCTGCAACTATATCAAGCAATTGATTTATTCAAATTTGAAGAATCTTACGTTTTGATGATAAATCCACTAATCAAAATTCAACAAGATGACGCCATTTCAAATTATATTTAAAAAGTTGTACAAAATTTTAAATTGGTTCTTATGCCCACATCACAATTAAATAAACAGCAGGTATTTAGAGATGATGCCCATTTTAACTGTATATAAAATGTAGTCCAGGGAAGTATGGCATAAAGATATGTTTTGCAGTTGATGCAAAAATATTTTATGCTTACAATATGCAAGATTATACTGGAAAACAGCCTGATAGAATATGCAAGAAAAATCAAGATGCACATGTGGTCAAAGATTTAGTTTTACCTCTTTATGGTTCAGGTCAAGGAACTACAACTGATAATTTCTTAGTAGCTGTGAGTAAGCTGAATTCTTATAGAGTAAAAATATGACACTACTTGGGTAAATTAGAAAAAATAAACAAGCTATAATGTGTGAGTTGGTAAAAACATTCCAAGAAATGAATTTTCTTCAATTTTTGCAGTTCATGATGCTTACATTAACAACCTACGCTTTGAAAAACCGGACTATTCTTTCGTCATTTCAACATCATTCACATGAACGAGTAGGTGAGAAACCTACCTTTAAACCGCAAATTATTACCGATTATAATGCTACAAAGGATGATATGGACAATTTTCAAAAAGTTGTTAGGATTATTCACATTCAAGAACAGGATGACCGACTATGGTTGTTAAAAATTTTCTACAATCTAGTTGATGTTAACTCTGTGAATGGATTT
Source organism: Lycorma delicatula (assembly GCF_047948215.1). Classification (NCBI taxonomy): domain Eukaryota; kingdom Metazoa; phylum Arthropoda; class Insecta; order Hemiptera; family Fulgoridae; genus Lycorma; species Lycorma delicatula. Next base: position 19,044,180 of record NC_134459.1, read on the forward strand.
ATTTTATGGATGCATTCTTCCTAATTGTAAATAAAAGGAACCACTGATTATTCTTGCTTGCTCTAGGGCAGTGATGGCGAACCTTTTTGAGGAATGGGTCAAATTTTATTTACTTTTTTTTTTTAATACTACCCCATGGGTCATTAAGTGGTGTTATTTTGAAAGGGGAGAGGGTGTGGTAAAAACAGTACCAATAATTTGGAAACACTGAACATTTTTTAACTGAAAAACTTAATAATTAACCCTTTTTTTAGTTCTCACTTTTAAAATCTTCTAAAAAGGTTTACATTTTCTTTTTCTTTTGCACGTAAACAGCAAAAAATAAGGTTATTGTAAAAAGTTTTTTATCAATGGGTGATATCATGAATTACCGCACCAGGTGATACCGTGCCTAGTGGCACTTCTGCATCGAGTATTAGAATAAACAAGGAATAAAGAAAAGCACTTATATATTATGAAATATTCTTTATTAATAAACATAGTTACAGATATATGTATGTATAATAAAGTTAATAAAAATATATTTAATGTGAAATCTATTGTTGCTTATTTTCAGACAGATTCTTAATATTAGGTTCATATTCTGTACTCATTAGTTTAACACATTTCGCAGTCAATTCGTTTCCAAGTTTATTTCTGTTTGTAAATTTTAAAAATTCATTGAGGAAAACAATTTTTCACACAAATATGTGCACCCAAACATCATTAAAAGAGCAATAACACGTTTCTTCATTGATATAAAATTGTTTGGTAAAGAATTCCATATGTTTAATATAAAATTTTCAATTTTTAGTGTTGTACCATTATTACCTGCACTACTTTCAGAAACTTTTCCTTCTACTTTGGAAATCAAATTTTCAAATTTATTTTTCCACACTAAGCTACTCTGAAATTCAGTTAATTCTATTTCTAAATAATGGATACCTAGCCACATAAATTTGGTTAAATCCATTGTTTCAAATTCCATTTGTATGGATATTAAACAAGATAAAATGTATTTTCCAAACTTTTAAATTGATAAATCTCTCCTGAAAAGTTATTTTACTTCCTGTATAATGATTAAATATGTTTAATTGCGTTTTCTTGAATGTCAAGCATATTTTAAAAAATTATTGTGTTTTGTAAATGTTTTTGTAACAGAGGAAAATACTTAATGATTTTCATTTCCAAATCTTTAGTGAAGATGTCAAGTTTTGTCATAAATATTTTCAAAAATCATTAATCATTAATACAATCTATACATTTCCCTTAAGTTTTTTATTCAGTTCATTGAACATTGAGTGATGTCACATAAGAACATTAAATCATTGAACTGATCTATATTTGAAAATTCATCATAACTATTGTTTTTTTTTTCATTCAAAAAGAGCTTTATTTCTTCTAATAAACTGACAAACTGATTAAGAACTTGACCGCAACTAAGCCATCGAACATTGTAGTATGTCAAAATCCCAGAATATTGGCACTCAATTTCCTCTAATAATTGTGCAAATTCTTATTAAGACCTCTTGCATTTATAAATTTGATGACGTTTCTTACAACTGGCAATACATTGGAAAATGTTTTGAAACCTTGCTTCGCATGTAGAACTTGCTGGTGTCGAGCAAAAACTGCTTATTGTGTATAACCATTTACATCATTACTCTCATCTGAAGTAATTGAATATATTTCTGCATACATAAGTCTTTATGTATTTTCAAAGAAATATTTCATTCTAATTCTATTACTCGATCTTTAATTATATTGCAAATTATTGGTAACTCATTCATAGACATTATAAAAACGTCTTTTTCTACAAAATCTGCAAAATAGTACTACTTTCTAAAAACATTTAAAAACTCTTCTGCAAGAGATTTCTCATGATGAGCAATGGGCTTTTTGAAAACTAGCAGATGTAATGTTATATTTTGGAATCAAAATGTTTTTAAAACACTGGTTTGTGAATGATTCTGTTTTTTGTTTTGGAAAAAATATCTCTACTTCCTTCTCCTGTCGAGAACCCAAGATTTGAATTCAACTTTTCAAAATGTCTTTTTACGCTGTATGTACATGATGTGACTTTTTCATTACAAATTATATACACACACAGTCACTTTATTCTTTTCAATCACACCATATTTACCAAACCAATTTGTTTGATATGGTCTAGAACTTATAGTTTGTTTTAATTTTTTTAACCGTCAATATAGTATAGGGCTACAACTAAAAATATTTATATTTAGAATACAATACTTTTAGAAGAAATTTCTTGCTGACATATCTGATATACGTACATATTTAGATATGAGAAAATTTAAAAAAATAATAATAAAGTTGAATTATTAAACACTTCTACACCAATAAAATTGAAGTAATAAACAGAATAAGTAATAATAATAAAGTTGAATTATTAAACACATCTAGACACAGACGCCAAGGCTGTGAATTAGTTCAACATTGCTGATACACCCCATTCTAAGATACAGTGAATATCTGTGCCAACTTTATGACTGACTCTCATGAGTCATACACAGATGCAGTGATACAGAAAATCAGCCAAAATCCACTTGGAAACATTTCTTTTTTATAAGTTTGACATTAGATATGTGTACTTTATTTTTTAATATTTTTGATTGTCTGTTCTCTCCTTTATGATATAAAAAATAAGTTTATAAAAATTAAAAAGCATGGGTCATTTAAAAATCTTTAAATGGGTCAGAGTCTGACCAACGAGTCACAGGTTCGTCATCACTGGTATATACCAATCAACTGAATAAATAAATACAATTAAAATTATCACTATAAATAAATAACAAACTATATTAAAATAAGCATTTTGTAAAGAAGCTATTTAGAATACAATTCAGACATTCTGAAGAAATGAATTTCTATAGCACTCTGGGCCCTTTTTCTGCCAAATGCTTAGAAAGATGAAATAATGTAATCATATATACATAGAAGTAATATAAAGAATTGTTTTAAAGTGTTACTTGAAAATTTAAAATCTGAAAAAAAAAGATATTTTTATTAGTTTTGGAATACTACCAATAAGGAAGTGCAAGATTCTTTCATATCATCACATAAAAGAAAAAAGTATGTTGCCTTTCAAAAAATTCTAAGTATTCATGTTTAAAAATTCAACAGTATTTTGTGAAATTACAAGGAACTAACTTGTTGATATGCAGATAATTTCTTATTAATTTAATACAAATATCAATAAAAAGGTTTCAAATTATACAAAATAAACTGACATTAAATGACTCGTTTGAAGAACATAAGAGAGATACACAATATTAGACCTCACAGCATAAGTAATAATGCATGGGAACTTTTACTTCATTTAAAAAGTATTCCACACAAAAAATTACTATGTGCAGCACAGAAGTGAACTTTTTTTTGAAAATGCAAATTAAAATGTCTCAGTTATATAACCCTTTTAAAAAGTATTTTAAACAAAAGACTGACAGCCCTTTAAAAATGAAATACAAACATATTATGCATTATTCCATTTAAAGTGGAACTTTAAACAAAAAAAAGATTTTAGCATTTTTGCAAGGAATAGAAAGTTAGAAATGAACCAGGCATGAAGAATGCCTTTTGGAGTATAGCATCCATATGATAAAAGTTAAAAAAAAACATAATACCATGAAGAAATAGTTTATTGAAAAGAGCAAAACTAACCTTTCTTTGGAATTCGATTTCTCCTAGCATTTGCCAGTACCAAAATTTACACAGTATGTTGAATTGCATTATGATAGTAGTTTGCATTTTTTTTTGCTTAATGGAGTCAATGTCTGAGAAAAACCCTTACACAGTTGCATCTTTTGTGGCATATGATATTGAGAAAAACTTAGAAAATTTTCCAAATGTTAAAAAACATTATTTTGCTGTCAAATGCATGTAGCAAGCAACCAGAATAAAAAATCTTTAATGATTAGATTTTTCTGTGATATCAAAACTATATAAAGTGGAAATACAGTATACTAGGTTTGTCCCATAAGTAAGTATACTGATTTTTTATAATTATCTATTGAACTTATCTAAAACAATGAGTTTGCTACTTTGAAGTACGACCCTTAGGAAGTTACATAGCCGTTCCAATATTTTTTCCACTGTTAATAGCAGTACCAGAAGTCATTTTCCTTAAGTATGTGTAGCTCATCAGTTTTTTTTATGTTTTCAATCATCCTGAAATGATGACCCTTCAACTTGAATTTCAACTTAGGGAAGATGTAGAAATTGCACGGAGATAGGACCTGGGCTGTAGGGAGGCTGTGGTAAGTAGGGAATATTTTTCTTTGCCAGAATTTTTCGGATTGAAAGCAAAGTGTGAGCTAGTATGTTATCATGGTGCAGCACCCAATCATGTGCAATGTCTGTTTGGACTTGCTGGACCTGTTTTCAAAGTCTTTCCAAGACAACTTTGTAAAAGGCGCTATTAACTGTCTGTCTTGGAGGTATAAACTCTTTGTGCACAATGCACAGCACACACCAGTTCCACATTTTCATTGTTTGTTGATAAGGTTGGTCTTCCAGAATAAGAGTCATCTTCAACATTTTCTCAGCTCTCTTTGAAAGCTTTATGCCACTTAAAAACCATAGTTCTTGATAGAGTGGCATCTCCATAAACTGTGGTTAAAGGATCAAATGTTTCTGTGACAAGACTTGTAGGGTTTTCCGCAAAATTTGATAGCTTAACGTAGTTCAATATTTTCTCCATTGCAAGCATAACAAGGTTATATATAAAACACGACCATACACAAACAGCAGTAGCACACGACTGATTCAACCGATCCAGTTGAAACAAATATGCACATGCAGCCAAGGTTCACTACCTACGCACTGTTATACATCAAGGATATTTTACATTACCTGTTTGTCCGTAGAAAAATCAGAACACTTACTTTTGGGACAAACCTCGTATGTTCCCTGTAAGAGCTTACACATTTGACCAGTGAAACAGGAACTTCAGTTTGTTAAAAATATATAATAAAAAGACAAAAAACACTGAAACCACAAAATCTCATTTATCAGGAGTACAAGCATGTCATAAAAATCTGAAACTGAGAGAAATAAGAAACTAGGAGGAAGTAAAGGAACTATTTTTAAAAAAGTCAAAAACAAATGATGAAAAACAAACCCAACGGAACACTACTTGTTTGAAAAACAATCTATGGGAATCTAGTTCCATTTCATTACTGACTGAGCAATATTCATAAATTAGAAGAAATAAACATTAATATGATGGTTGATTACAATCCAATAAAATAACAAAAAGTGATAAGATGTAAAAAAATTATTTAAATATTACTTGTATTCAATGAACTATAAAAAAAATAGTTATTTTTTGTTAAAAGCAGTTAAAAGTTTATTAAAAGTAATGCTCCAGAAACTTTTTTTAATAAATACATGAGACATTTTACAGTATCTTCTTGAAGCAATGTTCTGTGGAAAAAGGGCCTATAATTCATAATTCATGATTTAATTTTTAATTCACTTATCATTAAATTTATAAGATTTTTTCAAGAACATATGTAAAACATTAAAAAAAAATGTCTTCCAACCTTAATAGATGCAAAGACAAAACTGATGTAAGTTTTAGTTGCCCTTTTTATCAAAAATGAAAGTTGATGTATAAACTCTTCTTACCAAAATGCCTAAATTTTGTTATCTTTTTTGTAAAGATATAAGCAAAAGTTCAAAGTTGTAGTAGTACAAAAAGTTGTAATTTACAAGTACAAAAATCTTAAAAATGATTAACCGAGTACTACAGGAAGTTCTAAGAAAAAGGACTTCCTTTTAATGTTTTTGAGATTGGTAATAAAGGCTACATTTATTTTAACGGATCATGCAATAATCTAAAACTATGAGTTATAATAAAAATTCTATAAAATTTCATGTAAAAACACAGACAAAAGAAATAGTAATATAGATTGATTCCAATCATAAAATATGAAAAATGCATTGTCTACAATAACATAAACTGAAAACAATCATGGTCCAAGCATGATGAACCAGTACAAGCCACATCAAAAGCTGAATTGCATCAAAGAAAGATAATTGTGCTGTCGATTTGGTAGGATTACAAAGGTATTGTGTATTTTGAGTTACTTCCAAGGAATCAAATAATCAATTCAGATGTTTACTGTCAGCAACTACTGAAAGTAAAGAACCAATCAAAGAAAAATGGCCAGATTTGGCAAATCACAAAAAAATCATATTCCAAGACAATGCAAGGCCTCACCACCCATTTGGTAACTTGTGGAAAATTATTGGAGCTCAGTCAGGAAGGGATGTCTCATCCCTCATATAGACCTGATCTCCCATCATCATATTACCATTGGTTTTGAAGTTTGCAAAACTCTTTGGTAAAACTTTGACTAATGAAGATGACATGAAATCGTACTTGGTCCAGTTTTTTGTTGATAAGGATCAGAAGTTCTATTAGCACGGAATCATGAAGTTGCCATAAATATGGCAAAAGATTTTTAGACAAAGATTATTAAATAGAAAATATATAACTGATTAAAGGTTATTCTTTGTATAAAAAATTTAAGTTTTATTTCACACTACAAAGCCGAAATTATTTTCTTGCCAAGCCAATATTTTGTCCTGATGTTAATGTATCAGTGAAAATGTGACCAGAAAAAGAAAAACAGAGTAAGGTACAATTTGTAGAGATGAAGTTTAGAAGAATTATCTCTTCTATAGGGAGACAGAAATTAGTAGGTACTCTTGTCATATTGCCCAAGCCTCAATTAAGTATAATTACTCATTTTTTGTTGCTAATACCATGAAGGAAAAAAATAACACCAGTGAAATTTTTTGAAAGTATTGTTGATCAAGTAGTTGAATGGGTACTCCAAATTTATCTATTTAGATAAGACCTCATACAAATAAAATACATGACTCCAAATACAACCTTTTACATTTGTTCATCTGGTATAGACCAATATTTTTGAAAATTATTGATGACAACAATAATCATAATAGTATTAATGAACAAATAAATGTAAGTTTTGGAAGATGAGGATGACAGTCTAAATGTACATCATTTTAAATGAATGGGAGAAGAAATTTAAAAATAATAAACCTCTGAACATAATGAATATAAAGTTCAAAATAAATAAATTTACTTTATATAATATGACTAAGCTCAATGAAACTACTGATTCCTAATAGTTTAACAGTAATTAAACAGTAGTTTAATTTCTAAGTAAGTGATCAATTAAAGAGAAAAATACAAAAAAAAAACGCAATAGTATTTGATTTCATAATTTGCTATTTGAAGGTAAAAACCACTTTAAGTAAAAATTAATAAACGCAATATGTATACTGTCAAAATGATTATCAATAAAAACCAACCTTGTCTTAAAAAAAAAAAATCAAGAGTAAAAGAGAAATATAGAGTTGTCTCTCCCTTATCTTTTAATTCAACTAAATTAATATACATTAACTTCACTAGCAATGTAAAATCTACAAAAAAGATAATTTTAACAGTAGAGGTAGTGGTCACAATTCAAAACATATAGCAATTTAATGGATTATACATATGTAAAATATATGTATAACAAACTTAAACATATAAAGTTAATATACAACAGCAAGCAAATAATTACAAGTTATAAGCATGTACAAATTATTAGATTAAAGAAACCTAACATTTTTTTTTTTATTACTATTAATTGTTAAAAACATAATAAAACTTAGATTTATCTGAATCTCTGGCTCACAAGATTCATATCATCTAGTTTTTATTTAACCACAATTATAAGTTTATTATTACACTTTCATCAAAATGATATCAATATGGTACAGTGGTTAAATTAAGTATAAGTGTAAATTTGAAAATTATAAAATTAATATAATTGTGACTATTTTCATAAAGTGGAATTATGACAGTTTTTCCATACTAGGAAATAAATTCCGGACAGCAACTAATATATTAACAAATATATGTCAGGAACTGAAGCCCGTAAATTTGTTAATTTAAATTTTTTGAGAAAAACTATAAACTAAGTCACAATAAATGATAGTATCGATTAATCAGAAATTATCTTTAAATATCCCAATTTTTATTTTTTGTAAGAAAATTAAACATTTATAAATTTTAAAAATACTTTTATACATTAATGAACTTATATTTAACATTTATAAAAGTAATAATACTGTTACAATAGTAAATATGTAAAATAATCAAAAGAAAGAATGCAAGCAATCAAAATATATTACTACATGGCAGTAATACAATTCTAAGCTTTGTTTATAACAATGGAATATTTATTAGAAGTAAATACATTACTAAGAAAATGAATCAACCACTCAAATAATTAATTATGAACAAAAAACGTTTTTGAATAATTTAACTTAACATACAATACTCTCAAAAGATTAATTTTTCCCCTCAAGATTATAATAAAAAAAAATATATAATTAGCTTGTATCAGTGTGATTTATCTTAAAGATCAGATAACCAATTCTGTATGAAAGACAATTACAACACATACAAAACATAAACAGAAATTTTTATAAAATGTAATTTTCTATTCTTTAATTCTTCGTAAAATAAACTGGACAATAATTTTTAATAACATATACATTAAACTTGTGCATACAGGTCATCGAAAAATATTTCAGCAATTTAAAAAAAATCATTTCAGAAAACTACTAAGAAATAATCAACTAGTATTTTTTTCAAAAAAATTCATCAACTCAAAAAGTTTTTTTACATACCTTAGAATGTTTCAATATGAGTATAGGTCACTCTCCAAACATCTAGCTGATAATCGACTTCTGCCCAGGTCCGCTGGATCATTGGAGGCGTAACTGTTGCAATAGCAGCAGTGATCTGTTAGTCTTAAATGTTTTGACATAATTTTAGAATATGAGGATCTTAGCAATCCAATGAAATTATTAAGTATGTTGGAGATTCCCCAAAAATAAATATCTGGTGCGGTTTGATGTCTGATCATGTGATTGGCCCATTCTTTTTTCATCAGTCTACTACCACAGGGAATGTTTATTTAGACATGTTATGACTGTACGTTATCCCGCAAGCTGACCAAATTAAACAACAAAGTATCGTTGCTGTAATGTTTCAACAAGGTGGTGCGCCCCATATTTTAGCCTAGCCGTTCTATGAGCTCTCAATGAAAGATTCCGTAATTGTTGGATTGGTAGGGCCAGTCCTGTGCTTTGGCCTCTGAGAAGCCCAGATTTGACATCCCTATTTTTTTTTCTACGGAGCTACATTTAAAAACATTGCCTACAATGAAGAAATCAGGGATGCACAACATTTAAGGCAATGGATCACCACTGATGTTACCACAGTTACACCTGTCATGATCCAGTGAACCTGGGCAGAAGTCTATTATCAGCTGGATGTCTGCAGAGCGACCAACGAACATATTGAAACATTCTAAGATATGTAAGAAAATTTTCTGATAGTGAATTTTTAAAAAAATGACCGATACATTTTTTTTAAATTGTTGCAACTTTTTTTGATGTTCCTATATATTTTATGATAAGTTTATGAATACAATATTAAAATCAAAATATAAGCTTTAATTAGTTAAAAATTACTTGCAATTTTCCTTAATTTTAATTTTAAAATGAAATAACTTTAATGTATAAATTAGGAAATAATTAACATGGTTAAATTTTAATTAATATTCAAAATACTGTCACTTTTCATTTTGTTTTCAGATAACACTGCACTTCATAACAGCTGTGATAGGACTACTAAGACAGGGTTTAAAATATTTCATGATTTAAATATCGATTTATTGTATATCATAGTAACAATTATAATTTATGAAGTATCTTATTTTATTCAAGCAGTAATCACATAAGGCAATTAAAATAATTAAATACAGAATATTTGATCAGTTTTATTCTAAGACTACCTCAAAAGAGGTCTAATAAATAATGATATGAGCAAAGTATACACAATATTTATAAAACTATAAATACAACAGGCATCGATTGTCTAAAACAAGCCTAAAATGCAACTAGACTATTGAGCTGTAACTATCAAAAATTGTTTATTTTGTCACACTCAAAAGCTATTACTCAGCACTTATATAAAAAAAAATTACAAAGGTAAACTGAAAAAAGTAAACTCAGCTGCTATGCATCCATAACAGAGTGCATTAAATGAAATTTATAATTAAATTATGAATGGTAATAAAAAATAATAAACATCTTAAATAAAAACAGGAAACTGAAAAACTAAGAAAAAATAAATAAACCAAAAACTTTTTATCTTTCTTTTTTTAAAAAAAAAAGGAAATTAAACAAAGAAATAGCAATAATTTACTTTATATCGGTCAGGATCTCTATCAATTGAGCAACCAATATCGGTGCATAAGGAATGAAAAAATGATAAAAATACCACTAAATTTATAATACTTTTTAAATGAAGCTTTTTTAATTTTTTCCAACAAAGTATATTCTTAATTTACTGCAAAATCTCAATTTTTTACACCTTTCTACACATGAATTAAAGATTTCCTATAGATAATACGGTGACACGGAGAGTGTACTCATTTTTGAAAGAACATAACAGTTAATTAACAATAAACTTTATTATTTTTGTTGAATAAAATGTGTGAAAACTAATGCTATTTATTTCAGTTACCAAGGATTCATGGTCAGTTGAACGTAGCATGTTCACGTACGATACCTATGTTAAACAACAATTCAGTGATTGCAGCTCATAGGTTATTCTGTAGGCACTTCCATATAGGGTGGCCAAACAGTTTCAAACCACAGGCATTGTAACTCCAAAAACACCACAAGTGCTGAATGCATAGTGAGAACACCTGATAATTTGGAGGGAGTGAAAACAGTATTCTGTCATCCCTGATATTTGATTCGGCATCATTGATTAGCATTATGTTTGGGATGGGAATCGGCTGAGAAGAATTTTGAAAACCAATTTTAAATTCTATTCATATCAGACTACAGCCAGTGGATAGATTTTGCTGTACGGATGCAAGTTCTTCTTTACAATGAATCAGATGAGGCGCATTTTCACCTAAATGGGTTCAACAACCAGCAAAACTTCAGGTACTGGGCACTATAAAAATCTAGACAACTCCAATGACCTTTGTATTCATCCCATATGACACTGTGATGTGTGACATCCAAGCTTAACATTATCGGCCCCTAATTTTTTGAAGAGGAGGGTTTACCAATAATAGTAAATAATAGTTTACCAATAATAGTACATTCCAGTTGTTACACACAAATGAAAAACATCTTCGTTCTGCTAGAAACACAGATGGTGAACTTGACACAAGATGTGTGGCTCCAACAAGATGGTTATTACTGCTCCATTCACTGCCAGACATTCCATAAACATCCTAAGGGGACTGTTTCCTGGTCATTTAATTTCCAGTTCGAAAATGTGCCTTGGAATCCTCGATTCCCCAACCTCAGTACGTACAACTTCTTTAAAGGAGAGAGTTTATATCAACATGTGAATGACAGCTTCACCGCTCGACTTAAAAACTGAATTATGGAAGATGTACATCACCTTCCAGATGTGATTTTTTTTCTATGTAACACTAATGGGATTCCTTCCCATACCTATTCAAATCAAAGTAATTATGTTTGGTGTATAATTAATTATCTATGTAATGTTCATTCAAAATGAGAAAATTCCGCTGGTCACCTTAAATAAGATATTTGTATACATTATTATCAAAAATTATGTAAAATTATTAAATTATTAATTTGATGATTATCAGATTTTTGAACAAAACGAAACATCAAAAGAACAAATTCATCAAAGATTTTTAATTGCTTATAACTGTAACAAAAACCAGTGGTTATAAGACTGAAATTATTGATTAAATATATTCATTTATATTAACAACTTTATACAAAATAAAATAAATAAATTAGGCACACAAAAGACTACTACTTCTTTTCCCTTCTTCCCTTATAAAAATTATCTTTGCTGAATAAAAGAATAGTATCAGTGATAAATTACAACGTACAAATTATCAAAAGAACACAAGAATATCAATCAACTGCAATGAATAAAGAGCAGATTTTCAATAACATAAAAGAGTAGAAGAGTATTTAAAGGAAAAACCTTATAATATAAGTAATATTACATTATATATAAAGATACTAAAATATGAGCTTTTACGTAATTTCAATGATGTAATTCATAATTCTTAATTAACTGAACATCGCAAAATTTTACGGAGAATGGACTAATGAGTAATAGATGCTAATACCCGATTGGAAGTAAAGCAATACTAGAATTACATTAATTATGATCAGTACAGCCCTGGACAAATTTTAACTGATTTGATTCATTTAATCAGTACAGATACTGAATTACAGAACTGTAGAAGGTTTTGTGGTATAAATCTCCAGAACTCTTTCAGAACTGAATGAAGCACTCAAGGAAATGGTAATGAAAACATCACAACCATAAACATTGGTATCATAAACTGAATCCATAGTATTAAAATATACAGACTGTTCTATTATATAGAAAAGAATCTTTAAAAAGGACAACAAGAGAAATATTAACAGAATTCTTAACAACAATTTTGCAAGTACAAAACTTAAATAATAAATAAGGTATGTTTTATTCAAATTCTTATTTTAATAAAAATGTAGATTTCACTAATTAAACACTATTTGTATTTACAATGGTTGCAAAGAAATTTAATTTCCTATTATCACATTATATCAAAAATACCACTGGGATTTATATTTTGACTACTCCAGGGAAAAACTTAACCAATGCAGTATGAATAACAGTTGATGATGCTGTGGCTTTTGAAAAACACTTCAAAACACAATCACTAGTTAGTTCCTTTTTCAATCTATTGATTACCTATAATAAATATTGATATTGTATTGAATACAGAGAAAGTTAAAAAACACCATTTACTTTTATTTAGATGTTACAGAAATGAAAGAATGATTTACATCTTTCACAATGTAGACAAAATATGGTTTTTATATCTGAATAAAATGTTCTATACACAATTTCTTCTTTCACAAACATACTTTCATACAAAAAAAAATAATTTTGAGCAGCCTACATATTTAAATAACTTAGGTTCAAAAAGTGAAAATTTACACTAAAACCCTGGTTCCTAAAGAAACACTACTGACAGATTTCATAAAATATAGTACTTAAATTGACAAAAATAATAAGAATTAGGGATGCGCCTCTTTTTATAAAATAAAATATTACACAAGAATTCTGAAAAATGCAGAAAAATTGGCTCCATATTACTTCTGACAATAACAGAAATGTTAATCCCAACCAAAAAAGATGGAACTTTGACTAACATCATATCTGTCTAATATATATGAGACTAAAATTACAGTAATTATATGTGCTTATAAAAAAAGCTGCGTATAGCGCAGTTTTGCTTAAAAGTTACATCACATATCATGTTTAATGCACTAAAATTTAAATATACTGTAAGTGGTCACTTAGAAAAGAAGGTTTTTTACAAGAACTAATATATTTAAAAAAGTAACAGTCAATATAGAATTTCATAATGATCTTTATATAATATAATTATGAAAAACTGTTTCCTTTTTCCCCTTTTGTTTTTTTTTTTCAGAGGTTAGGCTGGAGTAATTTGGCAGAATTTTATAACCGGATACCCTTCCTGAAAAGGATGAAAGACAGAACTCACTGAAGGTCTAATGAAATCGATTTACTAGGAAATTGTAAAAAGATTTAACAAAGTAAACAATTTTTTAAACAATTTAAAAAAGACACATTTAAAAAAAAAATGTCTTTTCTATTATAATAAGACCACCAAATACATTCTGTTACTGATATTAGTTCATAATTTGTATATGTCAGAGTTTGAAATTTTTAAACAAACAAAACAAATTTTAAAAAATTTCTTAGATTCATGTAAAGAATTGTAGTGTTTAATAATTCTTAAAAAGTGATTTTTTAATATACTACTCTTTCAACAAAGAATCACTGAATGATTAACAATAAAATGTAGGATTTCATAATCCTACATTGTTTATATGCATAATAACCCCTAAAGTTTTAAACAATTCAACTTTACTGAATCACTTCAAAGATAAACAGGGTTAAATTTGATATGAGAATTAATTTTTTTCAGAGGTTCACACAATTAAATTTTGAAATATATAAATTTTCTTTCTTCTAACAAATTATATATTTTAACACATAAGAAAACTGTCTTTGTAATTACATTAAGATTCTAATACCATAGAATATTATATTTTATACGGGACTATTTCAGAAACACTCTAAGGTGGAAAGAATTTTTTTTAAATATATTTCTATTTTACTGACTGAATCCTATTTTGATTAATTAAACATATTTTTTTCAATTAATAAAGCAGTAAAAATCAAAATTAGTGATTTATACTTTTATGCAAGGAAACACTAATGTGTTTCCAACAATGTAATGCAGTCTTTGCCAAACAAAATCTTTGTATAGATCAGTAATTATATTTTCTAGTGATTAATATTAACATAAACCACCAAACAGAAAGATAAAGAAAGTTTTTATTACTTACCTCACTTAACACATTAGTGTTTTAGAGGATAGTTTCATCATCAATTGTTGCACTTAAGATAGACATAAAACACAAAATATATCAAAATAGCCAACACCATAATCAATGGTAGTGGTTTGTTTAAGCAAAGGGGAAGGAAGAAATCAAATTTTTTGGACAGTACTGGTATCTGGAAAAGTAATGATTTTATCAAAATTATATATTGTTTTATTGATACATTGTTTTTTATGTTTTTTATAAAAACATTAATAATTAAGATTTATTATTAACAAAGAGTGGAAAAAGTAAATTAAAATTATTTCAGTACTCTTTTAGCTCTGGTATATGGGAGAAATGAAATGTTCTGATATTGTGTTCAAATTCCGATTTTTATGATAAAAAGTACATTTGTTTTTTATTATAAAAAATCTGGCCAAAAAATTTCATGTTATTATTTTCATAAATTTTCTATATAAGATGTTACTGACATTTATTTTATCTCATTAGCAAATACACAATTTGTTTTTTTGTGCACAGAATCCAACAACTTTTAAGAACAAAAAATCTTAAATTTAGTGGAAAATGTTAGTCTGAAATTTATGCCCTATCTTAAATTAAAAAAAAAAAATAATAAATAAATAAATAGAAAATAAGGCAATTAAGATAACTGTCAAAAATTATACATTTTTAATTACAATATAAAATATTTTATAATTTTTTACTTCTATTAAATCTAATGTTAGTAAGCTACTAAACCAATGAAACTTACCTCAATGCATAGCTACTGCGTTGTATTTTAAATTAGTACTAATTATTTAAAATGTTTTATGCAATACTTAAAAAAATGTTACTTAATTTTTGAAAATTTGTAAATTTTTCAGCATCATTATAATAAAAAACTTTCAAAATGATCATATTCATTAATTCGTTGGGATACATTCTAAAAATAAGTAACTTTATAAAATTATTTCCTAACACACTGTTTTATAAGGTTTTTGATAATAAATGGCCAATTACTTTTAAAAGTTTTTCCAAGAAATCTGTTTAAACTTATAAATTTTATTTCAATACAAGAAATTTTTTTTAAAATACATAGAAGCTCAGTTTTTGTTTTTCTGGTTTCAAGGTCAATAACAACAATTGTGGTAAAAAAAGATTATTATCTCCAATATTAACAGAACTATCTCTTTCTTGTTTTTTTAAAATTTTCAAGAAAAGAATGATTTTTCAATTATTATATTACTGTTGCATTCATAATTAACACTTGAGAATAGGAAAATTGAAAACAGAATCACTAGGAAGACCATGAATTACATACAATAACAGCACTTAAAAATACCAAAAGTAAAAAAATAAAGCAGCAGGAAGACGATATCAAAATAAAGTTCAAAAACCAAGGATGAATAAAACTAATTTCAGCTGTAATGTATATCGACCCACAAAAAATATATATGAACCAACTAAAATAAAACAATTTTTTTGTTTATTTAAATACAGTTCTAAAATTGTTTTCTAACTCAAATTTTTAATCAAAAATATAAAACAAAATAAATTATATTTTTTCAAGAATGTCACAGCTTCTTGTAATTGAATTATGTAAAGTAGAATGATAAAGATATTAAAATGGCAAAAAATCAATGTAAAACAGAAAATACTAAATAATTAACAATGTTAATTATTACCCACAATAGAAATATATCACTACATATAATCAATAAGTATAACATATAGTAAATTATTAATGTATATATATATATATATATATATATACACACATACACACCACACACACACACACACACACACACACACACACACACACACACACACACACACACACACACACACACACACACACACACACACTATAAATGTATTTATATACATTATATAAATAAATGTTATAAATATCTATCAAATAATATAATTATTGTTCTTAGAAATACTATATATTTATAAATATATACATTGTTAATATACATTAAATATTTATACAGTAACATAATATGGTTCAATTACATACCTTAATATTTAAATTAATAATTATTTAGTACTACCAAATACACATAATGTATATTTATTTTAACCAGGCAGTGCTATAAATGATCAAACAGTAACTCCTACTTCACCCAATATATCTGAAAGACGTTGCATATGCCTCTGAATTGCATTCGGTTCTGTTAAATCAGGTTTACTTTTATGTATCAGCTGGAAAGCATTCATATATTCTAACTCAGTAAATTCTGGACCCTTTTCCATAACTTGATTCAAAATTTCCTACAGAAAAAACATCATAAAATTAATAAAACTACACACTTTTTGATACAAAATGCAGATCTTACAAATCTTACTCCTTTAAATAAATGTTTAACAAAATGATAAGAATAAAAATTTAATAAATAAAATAACAACAGTATAAACAAAAATTAAAAGTTAAAAAATAAATTACAAGCATCTCTTTCAACCTCATTTAGCCATATGCTATAAACATTTTCTAACTGCTTATGTCCACAGCAGTCAGTGCCATTTTAAAAAAAAACAATACTGTTCATCTAAACAAAGTACACTTTTCCAATCGCATCATATGCAGATATTTCTATATTTTAATGAAGTTGAAATAAAGTTAAGTTAAAGATATTTTTATTACTTTTCATCTAGACAGCATTACAGTTACAGCTATAGATCTAGAAGGGAAAGTATTGTATATGTCCAACACTGTATATGTACACTGCATATGTCCAAATTGGACATATGCAGTTTTTACCTTAATATTTTGACACTTAAGATACCCAAAAAACCGATGCAAATTTTCCAGATCTTAATGTTCATATATATGTGTGGTGTGTGGTATTCAGTGTAGGCTTCTAAATCACCTTACACCTCTAGAACTATACAACCAATTTTGATCAAACTTGGTCAGATTACTTCTATATATGGGGCACTGATGCCATTAAATTTTCAAATTATAAGGTACTGAGGGTGACCGTGCTCTATAGAGCACGGTCACCCTCAGTACCTCAAGCTTTCGCCTAATTAAAGCCTTATTTTTCTTTGATACAATTAAAGAATAATGAATCTGCAAAAAAGGTTATGCAAAATCACATTGTTCTACGTAAGTTATGAAATTACATTAGTTTAGTTACTGCCAACTGTCACCACTAGTACCGCCACACCCGTGCAAATTAAATATGGTATATATACAAACTTTAGTTAGAATCACTGAATTAAATAAATGAAAAAATATTATATTTAATAAAATTATAAATATTTTAAAATAAGTTGCGTGTATGTGTGTGTAAACCAGGTATTAGAAACAACCCACAATTGTAGGACTTTCCCGGAATGCGGCTTTAGCCACGACAGGAAATTCCTACAACTCTTAATCATAACAAATAAATCTTTATTCAGATCAGAACATAATAATAGATAGCATAGGTTATGTCAGTATAACATAAATTGTAAATATATAAACAAATTATAAGTTGAAAGATAGATATGTTTGATGTTCATCCATATTAATTATTTTAATACAACACATGAAATAACGTTAAGATAAATACATTAAATATAAAACATTACTACAAAATAATTCATAATTCAGGGGATTCTATTGAAAATTCTTTTGAACACATTTATGTAAACAAATGGAATCTTCTTTTTTAATTAGTATTATTTAAAGCTTCAACAACAAAGTAATTTTGTTTCCATAAAGAAAAGCTTTAAATTATGTTTTAAATAAATTAATGGGAAGATTTTCAGATGGTTCAGCAATTTATTAAAAATGGCAATGGAAGAGTAATAAGCCCCTTTCTCGTAAGCTGAAATATTGTGTTGAGTTACATAAAAACCGTTCTATTATCTGATGTGGTAAAGGTGGATATAGTTATTTTTAAAGAATCAGTGCGCATTCCTTTAAGCAAAGACTGAACTTTTATAAATACAGATATTTTCAAAAACATATTTAGTTTTCAAAATGTAGGTATATTTGCGTGCCTGATAATGATCTGAAAGCCTATTCTTGTATCTTAAAAACTCATTCAGAATATGTGGGTCTCATCACCCAGTAGTTCTTTGCAATTTTAATGCTTTATTTAAACTCATTCAGAGAGCAAAATTATAGAAGTTCTTTTCGAACAACTAATATTCTTTACGCCAAGGATGCCAACTTGAAGGTCAAACGGTTTCTATTATTCTATTAAATAGTTTTTTGCTGTTCCCACTTGTATCTTTAATTATTAAACAAACCTTATAATCACTTGGACAATATGAAGAAAATAATAATAGATGATCTTAAAAAGTATTGAGTCTTTTTACAAGATAGCGTTAGCGTATTCTGGCAAAAGTCGAGGAAGACTGACATGTAAGCAGCCATGACATTGCCATTGACCTAAACATCCATTAACAAACAGTGTTAAATATTTGGAGAAAGCTGACTATAAAAAGAAGCTAGATGTTTGGATGCCACAAGATCTGACTAAGAAAAATTTACTCAATCGAATTTCTATCTGTAAATCTCTACTGAAACATAATGAAATTGAGCCATTTCTGAAGCAGTCTATCAAGAGTGATGAAAAATAGATAACATACAACAATGTGAGAAAAAGATAGGCGTCTAAGCAAGCAGAAGCTCCACAGTCTGTGGCAAAGCCCACACTGCACCCAGGAAGAGTATGATATATGTTTGGTGGGATTGGAGCAGCATCACGGGCTGCTGCTATCAGGCAGAACAAGATACTCAGACCTGCACTGTCAACAATTAGCACGATTTCACCTAGCAATTCAAAAGAAATGGCCTGAACTGGTCATCAGAATGGTGTCATACACCATACTGACGTTACCAGACCACATACATCTTTAATGATCTGTCAGAAATTCAGATAACTTGAGTCTGAGGTTTTAATTCATTTACTGTATAGCCCGGACCTGGCACCATCAGACTATCATTTGTTTCAATCTCTGCAGAACTTTCTGAATGTTGTTAAGTTAGTTTCAAAAGAAGCCTGTGAAAATCACAATTACAATTTTATAATTAGAAACCACAGAAGTTCTATAGCGACAGATTATGGTGCTACCAGAAAAATGAGGTCATCAAAAAAATGGTGCATATGTGGTCTCATGTTACTTACCAATAACAATAAATGTAATTTCAATTTTGGCCTCCAAAGACTCAATACCTTTTAGACAACCTGATAATACTGAATGCCACATTTGTGAAAAACAAAACATTCCAAATCACATTAAATTGTAATAAAATATATTTACACTCATTAACTTATTCTAGGGTGAAATCTTTTATTTTTAGCATATGAAACATAATGAGAGAGTTGATAATAAATAATTAGAAAAACAAAGAAATTACAATTGCATTTCTTGTGATGCTAAAAGTGTTCAATTAATGTGGCTGTAATTTTTGATTGTCTAATAAGTTTTAATTTAGAAATGGCATAATTCTTATTCAGCTGTACATTTTACATTCACACAATAACAATGCGAATTCAAGGATTAATTTTCTCTCAATTATTAGTCTACAGTTAAGAACACGGTTTAAGATATTATTTATTCAGGGAATTAAAATGACTTTATGTTGTTCAATTTTGTTAATTAGAATACAAAAGTATAATTATGAATCTTGAAATTCATATTGTCATAGCTGGATAAGCTGAGTAACTTTAAACACAAGAGTTAAGACACTACATCAGTATGACCACTTTTTGCATATTTACATATCCACTGTCCTGAAAGACCAGTATAACAAATATAGCTGCAAATGACATCCACAAACAGACTGATAATTATAGTACCATATTTTTTAATTAAATATCTTATGATCATTTTTGAAGAAATCTAAAATGCCTAACAGAATTTAAACTACAGTGTAGATGTGTAAATGAAATACCACAAATTAAAAAATTTAAACAAATTAAAAAATGTATTTAAATACAAAAACAAAGATTAAAAAAGCACTAATAAAATACAAAGGAAGATACAAAAAAGTAAAAATAAAATACATACATCAGGTGTTAAGTAGAAAAGTTCAAAATAATGTCTAGCATGATCAAGGGCTATTTCCCTCGTTAATGTTATGTTAGTTAAAGTTTGCTGAAGTGTAAATATATTTCGGCACATCTTCCTAATACAACCTTCATCTATTTTTTCAACAAACTGGACTGAACTCATTAATATCTTTGCTATCAAATGACCTAGTCCTTCAAATACATACTGAAAAGAAAATAGAAACAAGATTAAAAAAATTAATAAATGAGAAATTATATACAGTAATATTTATATTACAGATTACACTGATTTTTATAGCTCCTGTTATTCGATTTATAAGAACTTTTCAATACCACTATGTATCAAACAAAATAGAATTAATAAAAATAATGTTAATTAAAAAAAAAAAAATTAAAGATGATAGCAATCATAATATCCTTTACAGTAGATTAAAAGGATTTTAATAGTAAAATTTAACTTTGCATATATCTAAGTGAGCAATCAATTCACTTTTATATGTCTTTGTTAACTAATATGGCTTCATAATTCACAAATGGTGTAACTTAAAATTATAATATTTGGTTGAGCTTGTGTTTTGGCAAGTATTATTATTTTTTTAAATCAGATAGGGTAATGATGAGATAATAAAAAAAGAGTGAAACTTAACAATAATTACTAGTTTCTATTCTTAAACTTATTAAATAACAAAAATTACAGAAAAAATAATAATATTGAAATGTACTTTGTTTTTTTTTTTTGCAGGGAAGGATACACATAACACAGACTACCCTAAAAAATTTTGTTATAGATTTTTTTTTCTTCTAATTTTGGTACTTGTTTGTATGCGCCCACTCTTTTTTGTATTTTTTTCACATCAAAATTACTTAATACAGCATGTTTTATAATAAATGATGAATAAAACAATACAGAAAACACACTAACATGCTGTTTTATACTGATCATTTTAAACATATTAAAATATTAACATACTAGTCAAGGTTAGCGAGCAAAGCAAGCATAGGTTAATGTCAAGTAAAGCAATAATAAATTGGAAAATGAACCTGAGAGATGTGTGTGCTGATCATTTATTAAAAAAACCCAAAAAAGGTAGGTGTGGTCAGGAATGACGGTAGAAATAGAAGAGTTCTCATTTTCAAAAAGACAGTACAATAGAAGCAGAATTCTTCTAAATCAGTGGGTATTTGGAGAGAAATTATAAATATAATCTAACTGAACTTAATCTACACTTGCTTTGCTCACTCACCTTGACTTATTAACAGTAATTTTGATTATTTAATAAATTCAGTAATTATTGCAATTATTTATTATTTAAATAATCAAAACATTACTGTTAATTAGTAAATGTTAGTGAGTGAAGCGAGTAGGTTAAGTTTGATTAGATTATATTTATAATAATTATAAGCAATAATAATTCTTTTAATATGTAAAATATGTTAACATGGAGAATGTTTAAAAAAGACTGGTATAAAACAGCATGTTATTGTGTTTTCTGTAATGTATTATTAGGTTATTTTTAGTGAGGTATTTCTCTTGTTTTATTTATCAATTATTATAAAACACGCTACATTAAGTAATTTTCATGTGAAAAAAGTAGGGGGTGGCATAAAATGAAAAATACCCTCATTTTTTACTATTACTTAATAGTAAAAAATTAGAAAAATAGTACTTTAAATATTTTTTAAAACTTTCTTTAAGTGTGATGTTATCAGACTCAATACATTAAAAAAAAAATTCTTTAGAATTTTTTCTCTCAAAAAAACTCTTTAGAGAGCTACAAGGCTGACAATGTATCCCTACCCAATAAAATAATATTTTTATTAACTTTTTACTATTCGCACCTTCTTCTTTTTCCTGTTTAGCCTCCGGTAACTACCGTTTAGATAATTCTTCAGAGGATGAATGAGGATGATATGTATGAGTGTAAATGAAGTGTTAGTCTTGTACATTCTCAGTTCGACCATTCCTGAGATTTGTGGTTAATTGAAACCCAACCACCAAAGAACACCGGTATCCACGATCTAGTATTCAAATCCATGTAAAAATATCTGGCTTTACTACGACTTGAACGCTGTAACTTTCGACTTCCAAATCAGCTGATTTGGGAAGACGCGTTAACCACTGACCAACCCGGTGGGGGTTTACTATTCGCACCTAGTGACTGGGATTTTTTCATTACCCGTTCTGCTCTAATAAGCCAATATCAAGGCAACACCAGTTTTCAAATTTGTCACATCTTAATGAGATGATTGTCAGAATTAAAATAGTTTTTAACCTTTATCATAGAAATAGAATATAATTAAAAATCCCTCCCCTTTTATGCAAATATCCCAAAATTAGGTGTTCTAATCCTCTATATTAATTTTATTAATTATGGCCCATTGGTATTGATAAAAAATTATTTATATAATAGTTTCCACTTACCAACAATCTTTAATAGTATGTTCGAGCGCTTTCGGATTGTTAATCTATTCTCAGCAACATTGATGTGTTATACATTATAATTATTTACTTCACATATAACACTAATAACACATAATAACACTAAACTGAAGTTTAAAAAACAAAAATTATAAACAGTCAATTGTTATATTTATAATTTTTGTTTTGTAAAATTCAATTTAGTATAATTAATGAAATGTGAAGTAAATAATTATAATGTATAAACACATCAATGTTACTAGGATGGAATAATAGTCTGAAAGTGCTCGAACATACTATTAAAGATTGTTGGTAAGTGGAAACTATTACATAAATAATTCTAATCCTCTGTCCATTACTTTTTAAATAAGTATATTCACTGTTGTTTTCTGTTTCTTTAATTACATAAGTTATTGAATTTATTATACACAATTTAAAAAATTCAAATTATCAAAAGAATAAAATTATCATTATTTCCTACATAAATTTATCACTATAGTCCAGCATTTCTCAACCTTTCAGAAATGGCAATCCAATTTTCAATCAGAATTTTCATAGCATTCCTCCTCTCATACAATAATAATGATTTTGAGTATTTTGATGCTAAAGCTACACTACGACCTTAGTTATAAACCTAACAAATTACCAAGAATAAGTAAATTTATTGATATTTGGCAACACCAATTCGTTGCATTGACAAAACCAAAATCGATGCCCTCTCTATTGCTCTGTCTTATGTCTACTATATCGGACATTCTCGCAGCTTTGCAAGAATTTCCAATTTGTATTGAATACTTTGTAACATTTTTTAAAGATTTAGAAATCAACTCGTTGACTGCAAAACTTACCCTGGAGCAGACATTGATAGCGACCATAATTTGGTGATAATGAAATGTAGTTTGGGGTTTAAAAACCTGAAGAAAAGTTGTCAGATGAATCGGTGGAATTTAGAGAAGCTTGAGGAAGAGGGGGTAAAGAAGATTTTTGAGGAGGACATCGCAAGAGGTCTGAGAAAAAAAGATAAGGTAGAAAATGTAGAAGAAGAATGGGAGAATGTTAAAAAGGAAATTCTTAAATCAGCAGAAGCAAACTTAGGCGGAATAAAGAGAACTGGTAGAAAACCTTGGGTTTCAGACGATATATTGCAGCTGATGGATGAACGTAGAAAATATAAGAATGCTAATGATGAAGAAAGTAAAAGGAACTATCGGCAATTAAGAAATGCTATAAATAGGAAGTGCAAACTGGCGAAAGAAAAGTGGATAACTGAGTTATACGGAGGAAATGAATTAGAAAATGGTGTTATAGAGGAAGAAGAGGAAGTTGAGGAGGATGAAATGGGAGAAACAATACTGAGATCTGAATTTAAGAGAGCATTAAAAGATTTAAATGGCAGAAAGGCTCCTGGAATAGACGGAATACCTGTAGAATTACTGCGCAGTGCAGGTGAGGAAGCGATTGATAGATTATACAAACTGGTGTGTAATATTTATGAAAAAGGGGAATTTCCATCAGACTTCAAAAAAAGTGTTATAGTTATGATACCAAAGAAAGCAGGGGCAGATAAATGTGAAGAATATAGAACAATTAGTTTAACTAGTCATGCATCAAAAATCTTAACTAGAATTTTATACAGAAGAATTGAGAGGAGAGTGGAAGAAGTGTTAGGAGAAGACCAATTTGGTTTCAGAAAAAGTATAGGGACAAGGGAAGCAATTTTAGGCCTCAGATTAATAGTAGAAGGAAGATTAAAGAAAAACAAACCAACATACTTGGCGTTTATAGACCTAGAAAAGGCTTTCGATAACGTAGATTGGAATATAATGTTCAGCGTTTTAAAAAAATTAGGGTTCAAATAAAGAGATAGAAGAACAATTGCTAACATGTACAGGAACCAAACAGCAACAATAACAATTGAAGAACATAAGAAAGAAGCCCTAACAAGAAAGGGAGTCCGACAAGGATGTTCCCTATCTCCGTTACTTTTTAATCTTTACATGGAACTAGCAGTTAATGATGTGAAAGAACAATTTAGATTCGGAGTAACAGTACAAGGTGAAAAGATAAAGATGCTACGATTTGCTGATGATATAGTAATTCTAGCCGAGAGTAAAAAGGATTTAGAAGAAACAATGAACGGCATAGATGAAGTCCTACGCAAGAACTATCGCGTGAAAATAAACAAGAACAAAACAAAAGTAATGAAATGTAGTAGAAATAACAAAGATGGACCACTGAATGTGAAAATAGGAGGAGAAAAGATTATGGAGGTAGAAGAATTTTGTTATTTGGGAAGTAAAATTACTAAAGATGGACGAAGCAGGAGCGATATAAAATGCCGAATAGCACAAGCTAAACGAGCCTTCAGTAAGAAATATAATTTGTTTACATCAAAAATTAATTTAAATGTCAGGAAAAGATTTTTGAAAGTGTATGTTTGGAGTGTCGCTTTATATGGAAGTGAAACTTGGACAATCGGAATATCTGAGAAGAAAAGAATAGAAGCTTTTGAAATGTGGTGCTATAGGAGAATGTTAAAAATCAGATGGGAGGATAAAGTGACAAATGAAGAGGTATTGCGGCAAATAGATGAAGAAAGAAGCATTTGGAAAAATATAGTTAAAAGAAGAGACAGACTTATAGGCCACATACTAAGGCATCCTGGAATAGTCGCTTTAATATTGGAAGGACAGGTAGAAGGGAAAAATTGTGTAGGCAGGCCACGTTTGGAGTATGTAAAACAAATTGTTGGGGATGTAGGATGTAGAGGGTATACTGAAATGAAACGACTAGCACTAGATAGGGAATCTTGGAGAGCTGCATCAAACCAGTCAAATGACTGAAGACAAAAAAAAAAAAAACTTTGTAACATCTGCAAGACTGCGCAAACATATATAAATGCTGCACCTCGTTCAATTCCAGCCACTTTCAGTTGAGTTGATCCTTCTATTGCTATAAATGATCCTTAATATTTTAATATTGATCCTTCTTATTTCTATAAAATCTATCGTGAATGTGTATGTTGTGTATGTTGGTGTGTCTTATAAATAAAAGTTAATAATAATTAAACTATTCCGTTTACTGAACTCTTGTATACTGGTTACAAATGTTAATTTCAACCTTACAGTGAAAAATATTCAGTTTTTATTATTGGATTATTTGGTCAAAAATGAAAAAGAAACAATCATACACGAAAAAGAAATATAATATGAAGAAATATATTGCAAAAAAACAACAACAAGATGAATATTTAGAGAAAGAAAATGTTTAAAAAAATTAAGAGAAGATGATAAATATAAAGAGGAAGAAAACGTTAAGACAAAGGAAAGAATAAAAAGAGTAAGAGGATGATGAATTTAAAGAGAGAAAATTTGGAAACTAGAGAACATGTACACAAATTAAGATCCGAAGAATTATATCAACCCAAAGAGCAATTAAATGATTGGCAACAAACAAACAAAATTATGATCAATGCCGAAATAGGGAGAATTATTGTCCATATTGTATATCAGAAAAATAATGAAGTAAAAGATAAGAATTTTTTGCAATTTATTAAAGATCAGGCATGTATGCCTTCAGTGTATATGTTATTCTTCTAGGGTCTATTTTTCAGTCACTCTGTAGTTAACTTACTGCAGATAAAATTAAACAGAAATTCCAGAATAATTAAATAAAATTAAACTAGAAAATTAATTTAGAATCTTATTATTTTTTAATTTATAACTTTTATTATTATAACTTTCAATTAACAGTAAATAATTATATTTTTCACCAAATCTATTACATATACACATAAGTAAAAATGCCTATTAAATTACATATATGCATTTTTAAAAGTACATAAAATTCTATTTCACTAACAACTTCTGTTTTTTTTCATATTTTTTTTAATTTTATTATTATTGATTACTTTATTATTATTATATTATTTATTGTAAAATTTTTATTACAATCATGAGTTAATAATTATTAATAAATCAATATATTTAAATTAAAAAAAAAAAAGTTAAAAAAAGAAGATGAAGTCTTTAATTCGAACCAATGTGCCTTCCTTTGTAAGATCAAATTATTTCATTAATTAAAATTTTATTTGGCTACAACTGTGAAACCAATGAAAATAAGAACCACTTATAATATATCGTTGAAGAGCTCTCAATGAAGGTTTAATATTGCAGTTAAGAAAAAGTAAAAAATCCAAATGTTTTGGAATTTTGGGCTTTTTGATACTTTCAGTTCAGTGGATTGCAATCAAAAGAGGAGGCACACAACTACATGTTACAACAATCCTAAACCCAAAATTTGAACATACTATGGCTAATCATCTTGAGTTATGTGAGATACATATGTACAGAGGTCAGGCCGAAAGTCAAAATGGATTCAGGGATGGTCAAAATGGATATTTCCATTGAAATCTGAAAACCTAAACTTTTCACAATCACAATACTTCCTTTACTTTTTACAAGGAAGTAAAAACATACATTAACACCTGAACACAAGAAAACCTCATTGCAGTCAATGTTCACTAAACCAAAAGATACCAACCAAAAAAGTACAACAAAAAGATATTTCTTAGGAAAGCATTTCTTGCCAAACTGTGTTTCTACATGCTGTATACATTTTGTGATTTGCAGTCATACTTGCCACCTAGTTGTCATAAATATTTACTACTTAAAATTATGACTTTAAATAGTATTATTAAACAAAAAGAATTATTGAATATATTTATGTTGTTATTTTTCAATTTTGTCAAGTTTTAATAACAGCTGATATTTTTTTTATCAAAATAAATTAATTACTTGTGTTTTATGTTCAATTTTGCAACACTGTTTAGATATTTTTTTTTTTTTTTATGTTATTGCTGTTCTTTTTTAAACAATTTTGATTTGAACATTTTTTGTTTTTTCATATGTATTAGTTTAAAATTTTACAAATCTGTTTACTTCTCAACAATATTTTTATTTGATTAGCTATTATATTCAATAATTTAATTTTAAAACAGGGTGGAACTAATTTTAAAAATGACCAATCACATGACATGGCAACACCTATTTCACGTACCTTAATATAATTTTGTTAAATTTAAAAAAATTAAATTACCTTTGATTTTCTGGCTTGTAAACTTGAAGCCATAGCTTCATCAATAGATGCTAAAACCCTACTGAGTTCTAATACCTTGGGATCAGGATCTTGAGAACTGCCACAAGTAACAGTGCCTGGCCCTCCACCATGAGGTAATAAATAATAAAAACACTGAACTCTAACCTGTAAAAAAATACATGATAAAATCCATTCAGTAAAATTTAATAATTTATTTTAAAATATAATTTTAATTTATTTATTATTGGCCTAATTTATCCTTCATACTCAATTATTATCTATTCATTTTAGACAATAATGTTTTGATTTGATAATAAATGATATCATTCTCCTTTCTTTTTAACAAATCGTTTTGTCTTGCTCTGTCTTCCCATAACCATCTGGGAACAACAACATGGCAACTTATTTCTGCATTGCACATTTTAAAAATTTAGTAAAATTTCTGTTTGTGCATATCAGTATAGCATTTTATTTATCATAATACTCGTCTCATAAATAAAAAAATTAAAGTAATTATTACAAAAAAGAATACAATATACACATCATGTTGTAATTTTCTTACCTATTATTTATTATAAACATCTTGATGTTAAAAAGTTTCAAAAGTAAATTCATTTTCTAATTGTCTTGCAAGATATTCTTATAAAGATTATTATGTTTCCAAAACTGTACAAGGGTCATTTAATAATTAAAAGACACAAACAACTGAATACACAAAACATTTAATAAGATAGATATGATACTTTCAGAACCCTGTGATAACTTTTGATCAGCTGTTTAAGTAAAATTGTTTTATTTATAATAAAATTTCTTTTTATGTTGGCGAGTTCTCATGAAATTTTTGAATTATTTGATCCATGTGCATTCCGAAGGTGAAAAACTAGTTAACATTTAATTTTATTTGACCAAAAGATACAAGCAAAGCTCTATAAACTGCAGAAAAACTTTTACATAGGTAGAAAAATTTAAAGATGGCCTAACTTCAGTTATTGCGAACCATTCTGATGTCTAATTGGAATCCAGCACAAGAAAAGTGCATAAACTTGAACAAGTTGAGATTGTAGCTGAAATATGACAACTATTGGTGTAGCTCATAACATTATCACTGACAAGTTCAAGTACCACAAAACAATGCAAAATGGGTTCCAAGAGAGTTAACTGATCACCAAAAGGGAACAAGATTTCACATGTGCTTAGAGCTAAAACAACAGTATCAGGAGGACAGTAATGCTTCTTTTGCACAGAATTCTAACATGTGATGAGATGTGGATTCACCATTATGAACCAGAATCAAAAAAGAGTGGAAGCACTCAACTTCAAAGAAAAAATTCCAAATCTGACCATCGAAAAATGATAATGATAATCTTTTGGGATGCAAAGGCTTGATTTTTGACAATTTTCTAGATCAGAGAAAACTAAATAGCACATACTAGTGTAACATTTTCATCAACAAAGTGAAGCCAGCAGTGTTGAAAAAAATACCCTGGATCTAAGCGCAAAGGCATCATTCTGCTTCATGATAAAACCTTGACTCACACAGCTCAAGTAATTTGAGAAACCATCGACAAATTGCTTTAGGAAGTACTACCTCACCTTCCATACAATTCTGTCTTGGCCCTCGGATTTCCACTTGTTTGTCCATTCAAGGAAGTGTTAAGTGGTAAGAAGTTTAATGGCAATGATAACGTCAAAGAAAATTTGCTAAATTGACTCTGACATAAAGACTAAGATTTCTTTCCAGCAGGCATAAATAAGCCAATTTAGAGATGGAACAAGTGTGTTAATGCTGTTGGAAAAAAGTTGACAAGTGAAAAAATGTCACACTGATTAAAGTATTTGCTCCAGAGAAATTTGTCTTTAATTATTGGATGACCCTCATAATTACCAAATGAATCAAAATGTTTCCTTTATTTTAAATTTCATCTCTATACTTACAAAGAAAATTTTTTAATTCTGTTATGATCATATGCAAAAAAATTTTTTTTTGGTGAAAAATGCTTTCGTGTTATCACCTGGTCATGATATAATTGTTAAACTTATTACCTTAATATATAATGTGATATATCTTTGTTTAAGGTAATAAGATTAACATCTACTTTATGGCAAAGAGCATGAATAGCTGGAAAACACTACAGTAATTCAAATACTTATATATAAATGGACAATCCTAAGAAATCATAAAAAAAATGAGAAAACAACATTTCATCATCCCCTAGAATTGTTTGTGTCTAGGTTAAACTTGAAACACAATGTTGCATAACAGATACAATTCACAAGGATGTGATGCACTGTTAGTTGGCAGTTGCAGCAAGCACAAACTGATCCACCTGTTTGAGTCATCAGATAGCCATGAATGAGCCCAGTGTGTCTTATTCACAAACAGCAAATAATAACCTCCTCTCTATGGTTATTTCTACATGAGGAGCTCCACAGTGACACGGTATTCTTAATTGGGTGAAGCTTATTGTTCATGGTAGCATTCCATTCACTTTGCCACTCATCATGAGTCATCCTTTTCAGGACACAGACAAGATCACTCGAAACAACATGATCGATGAAAGGAGGCTGGAAACAAGCCACCTTTGCTGCATTATCAGCGTGCTCATTGCCTGAAATCCCAATATGGCTGGGGATCCAGCAAAAGGTCACTGTTGTACTTTGGTGATTCATTTGCGATAATGACACAATGAATCTCACAAACAGGGTGCCTGGAGTACACATCATTAATCACCTGTAGGCACTCGTGGAATCTGAGCAAACAAGAACATGTCAAAATTTTGGGCTGATTATATGTAAGACCTTATTAATGGCATACAGTTCATTTCTGCAATGAATATTGGTGATACTGGGAAGGCCATACATGTATTTTCTGTTGCCAACCACAAAACCCCAACCAACAGAATTAACGTTTCTAGAGCCATCCGTACAAACTGTAACATCAGGATTCAAGCTATTTATAATATTATAAAATTAGTTGTATACTAATTTTTAACTGACAAAAGATCAAAGCAGTAATTAATGAGAGACGGCTGCCAAGGGGATAATGACATGGAGCAACAGTAAGGACTGGAGGAAATTTTATATTTAGGGCTGAGAGTTCTAAGGCAGTGAGCTCTAATGTTTAGCGGGGTAGTAAAGCTCAGCTGTTCTTGGTATCAAATTGATGTTGGTTAGAGAATACCGCATCAGACATTGGATGATTTCATTGTTCTTTAATAAGAGCAACGTAATTGTAGACCATCCCCTTGCTTCCCCAAACACAGATGAATCACAAACCTCAAGGTGAAGTACAAGGAGACATGTATTAGCAAGTTCTTCAAAGGCAACAGCTAGCTGTTCTAATGGTTGAACTGATGATTCTGGTACTGC
Organism: Lycorma delicatula; assembly: GCF_047948215.1. Classification (NCBI taxonomy): domain Eukaryota; kingdom Metazoa; phylum Arthropoda; class Insecta; order Hemiptera; family Fulgoridae; genus Lycorma; species Lycorma delicatula. Next base: position 19,075,590 of record NC_134459.1, read on the forward strand.
TGGTATTCCATCTACATTGATAACTGAAATGGTTGGCACACCAGCCATCGGTACAGACTCCTTATGATGAGTCTTCTTTAATCCACTTATAAACTCAGATATACGAAAAGCAAACCATTCCTATAAAATAAAGATCCATTCATATTTAAAACATTATAAAATTATTTATTGTGATTTAATATTTCAGCATAATGTAAATACTACTTAATGTAAACAATCAAATCCATTAATAACTTTCCTCTCTAGAGTAGAAATTGTTTATATAAAGCAACCTTTCACAAGAGAATAGAGTATGTTACATTAGCTTATTCATTACCTTACATTATTTTAAGTCTTTCTCATATCAACAGTCCATATAAAGAATCCTACATATAAGGAGCACCAGTCAATTGCTGCTTACTCTTACAATAATTATGTTTAACAATAACACACATTCACTCACAATAAATTTAATTTTATATTTTCTGTATTATAAATTAATATTCTGTGTTATACAAACATAATAACATTTATTCAGTGTTATTATAAGTGAATAACAAAGTTTATTAAATTAGTTCTTGCAATTAACAATTTGTTCAGACTACAAGTAAGACATAACTGAACCGTTTTTTTCTGAATCAATACAGAACAAAAAAAAAATTGCTGTTAATTTGTGTGCAGTAAATAAAACTGTAATGCTGAATATAATGAAAAAGACATACAGTATGTTCTAAATAAACAGGATGGTCTACTCTTGAGCTTCTATCACTTCTCCTCCTCTTTCAAGAAGGGACTCATGATTGTTATATTTCTTATTCTATTTCATTCTAGCATTACACCTATTACTGGTAAAGAATTGTCTTTCCTAATGTAGGTAATATTGAACTGCTACTTGTTATCATTAACTAATAAATATTCATTAAAAAAATGTAGATATTAAAAATTGAAATTATTAATAAGATAGAGGATAAGTTAAAAGAATTAAAATGTACAGCCAATGAAGAATCTAGAAAATAATTGGCCAAGAATTAGGAGGGAGACAAGGAACTGTTTGTACAAAGAAATTAACAGAATTTGGAAAAGAGTTTATACAGAAAATGTAAAAGATTAATTTGATTTTGGATCCATTGCTTCATGAAAAAATAAAACAATGTTATTAAGTAAAGATAAGGTAAAAGTGAATTCCAATACGTTCAGAGTGGCTGGACTGATGGAAAAAAGATTTGGATTATAATAATTAGTGGTTTGTTTGTAAAACTCTCACTTCAACAAGTTCTACAAGTTCAAAGACAATCCTCACAAATTGATTGATAAGAAGGCATAATGAAAAATTAAAAATTTGATCACCAGTAATCAAATTTTTAATTGATCAAATTTTTAATTTTGATGCGACAAGTCTGAGTCACAGGAGCTTTCTGAAGAAAATACTAGTGTCAAAAGCAGAGACTTCACTTTCATTATAAAACAAATAAGGAGCATATTACATTGCTTGTTTATAGCAATCCATCTGGATCATACAACTTAAAGTTTGCAGTAGTAAGGAATTCCAAAAGCCTTGTACATTTAAAAACACAAGTATTTTGAACATCCAATTTAATATGTAAATTATGCTAATGCTTGAATGAATGTTGAGATTGTCATGGCTTCATAAAAAATTTTTACCTAAATTGATAAATATTTAAAACATTTTCCTTCAGAGGCATTATCTTTGACAATGCTCCCTCTCAACTTTCTGTTGAAGAGTTACAGGATGATGAGAAATCTCCTTTTCCTTCAGAAAATATTACATATGTGCCAACCTTTGGATGTAGAGAATCCATTAGTTTTAGAGAAAAGTTTCAGCACAACAAGCTTCTTTCTGAACAAATTGCAGCACATAAAAATGAAAAATCAATCCATATGTTAACAACCATGTTTAAAACTTTATTTCACAAGTATGAGATGAAATGAAGCCAATAACCACCATTTTGAGGATGAAGAAAAAATACTGACAACATAAGCAACAAATGGATTAAGAGTGATTAAAAAAGAAACAAAATAAAAGAGAATAAAGGAAGGTAACATAAATGTAGAAAATCCTTCCAGGCACTGATTTTACTGAACATGGTGATGGCAGAAAAATGGATGCATGAGGATAAAGTGCAAGAACTAATAAACCAAGTTTCATTGGATATGGTAACAACCAAAATGTAGAAGAACAATGAAGATGGTGAGGAAAATAACAGTAGCAATGTCTCTCATAAAAAAGAGTTCAAGGCATTAAAACTGTCACTTGCTTGCATCCAACAGCAGTGACATTATTGCAACAAATATAAAATCTATTCAGTTTGAAAAATATTGTAGCATATAAATGATAGAGAAAAAATAACTGCCAATTAAAAAGTTTATCTATTTAATTATTTAGCATCATAGCTCAAGAGGTATGCTGCAAGATGAAAAGAATGATAAGTCAAAAAATGGGATATGGGTTTTTTTGCTATTTCTCAACATTTCATAACCCCCAAAAAAATATGGTGGGTAATGTTTGCATGTATGTATGTGTATTGGTATGTTTGAAGCTTAATAAATGTTTGATTGGATAAACTGATCTTGATGAAATTTTGACAGAGAATCGTATATATGGGCAATTTGTTGAGTTAATATTTCCAAGGGTGTAGATAGTTTTTTGGGGTCAATTTTCTCAAAATTTTACAAACATAACCCTACTTTTTATATTAAGCACAGTACATATGTGCATGCCTATCTTACCTTACATTCTTTAACAAAACTTGCCCCAAAATTCCCCCTTATTTAAAAAAACAATCTCTTTATTTATTGCATATTTTTTAACCAAATTTCTTTTTATATCTTCCTAGGCATAGTAGTAGTGCAAGTGACCCCAAAAAATACTTTGGGGGCAATATTGTGAGTGGGGGAATTGATGTTTAAAAATACCAATTTTTTGAATTCTTTAAAGTTTTTTTTTATTTATTTTTACGTATCATTATTTTTCCACTGTATAAGAGTAAGCAACCAATGTTCAGAAATTAACGGGTATTTTAAAAAGGATGCAACCCTAAAATTAAGAAGCAAGATGTATAGGTAAATTTTATTTCTCCCTACATGTCAGTTGGCAACATTATACATAAGGTTAGCAGCTTGTTACAGTTGAAACGTCTTTCTTATGCATTAGTGCTATACCAGTAAAAACATGTCTATTGTGTTAACTATTTCATTTTCCAAGGACAAACGTGTGTTTATTATTGGGACTTATTGTGCGTAAAAATCTTACAATTGAGTGAAAGACGAGTTTCAGATGAAATTTTCCAATTCTTCAGTTCCTAATAAGTCAACAATATCACGTTTGATTAATAAATTTCATAAGACTGGGAGCATACATGATCAGAAAAGCACAGATAGGCCATCAACAGTAGAAATATTAGACTTGCTCATCCAGAAAATCGCTCAGAAAGTTATCTTCACAGGCTTGGCTTTCACTATCTACAGTTTTCAGGGCTACTAAAAAATTGCAATCACATCAGTGTCATTCAAGAACTGAAAGAAGTAGACCAGGGATATCAGTTACAGTATTGTCATGTATTGGTTTCGTTCTCTTGATGACACAATATTAAAATTTTGGATTGTGTTTATTTCAGCGATGAGGCATGGTTTCACTGAAAACCATGAATATGAAGCACTGAAAATCCTCACAAAATCCACTAATGACTATTACACACATGTAAAATTGGTGTTTGGTGTGCAACCTCCCAGTGTTGTGTAATAGGGCCTTTATTTTTTGACAGATCTATAGATGGTGTGGTTTATAGCAACTTAATCGAACAGTTTACTGCCATGTTAGATCTACATGAATGAGAATGTTACTTCCAGCAGAATTACACAATGTGTCATAACCACTAATGAAACGCTGGATATGTTACAGAAATTTTTTGGCCATCGTTTCATATCAAAAGGGTTGTGGCCTCCATGGTCCCCAGATCTTACATTGGCAGACTTTTTCCTTTGGGGGTATTTAAAATGTAGTTTTTAAAAACAATCCTCATACAACACTTGACAAATTGAAGACTAACATTGAAAGTGAGATTTCAAACATTATGAAAACTGGCTGAATAAACATCATGAAAAATGGCTGTAAATGTTATGAAACGTGCATGAACCTGCATTGGGATCACAGGAAATCATTTTGAACATCTATTATAAAGTTATTAAGGTAATTTGAATATTATTATATAAGTATTTTATTAAAATTAATATTTTTGTAATAAATTCACATTATCAAACAAAGGGGTTGCATTCTTTTTGAAACACCTTTGTATTATAACAACAAAGTTAAGTTTTATCTTAATTTTTGATTCTGTTAAAAGATTTTGAAACAAATAAATACAATATTTTCCATAATATATTTTTACTAAAAAAAAAAACAGGTACTGTTAGTTATTTCACTGTTAGTTTATTTAATTTATGATAAATTTATTTTTTACCTCATTTCTTCATTTTACTGGGCGAGTAATCTTTAAAATTTACATTAATTTTGTAATTCTGGAGTTCAAAAAATGTTTTACTAATTAATTTTAAAAAGTAGAGTATTACAGTATCTTTATGATAAGGAGCCATACAACAAGCCTCTTACATGGCAATTTTCAGTCATTAGAATGTAAATAAATGAAGCAATTACTTATATGTCTATGCAATATTTTAATAAATAATAAATTATTTTGCAGAAATTTTCAACAAATTAAACTTTTTTTTTTCTTCAGTCATTTGACTGGTTTGATGGATGCAGCTCTCCAAGATTCCCTATCTAGTGCTAGTCGTTTCATTTCTGTATACCCCCTACATCCTACATCCCTAACAATTTGTTTTACATATTCCAAATGTTGCCTGCCCGAACAATTTTTCCCTTCCACCTGCCCCTCCATATTAAAGCGACTATTCCAGGATGGCTTAATATGTGGCCTATAAGTCTATCTCTTCTTTTAACTATATTTTTCAAAATGTTTCTTTCTTCATCAATTTGCCGTAACACCTCTTCATTTGTCACTTTATCCACCCATTTGATTTTTAATATTTTCCTATAGCACCACATTTCAAAAGCTTCTAATCTTTTCTTCTCAGGTTGTCCGATCGTCCAAGTTTCACTTCCATATAAGGCTATGCTCAAAACATATACTTTCAAAAATCTTTTCCTGACGTTTAAATTAATTTTTGATGTAAACAAATTATATTTCTGACTGAAGGCTCATTTTGCCTCTGCTATTCGACATTTTATATTGCTCCTGCTTTGTCCATCTTTAGTAATTCTCTTCCTAAATAACAAAATTCTTCTATCTCCGTAATCTTTTCTCTTTCTATTTTTACATTCAGTGGTCCATCTTCATTATTTCTACTACATTTCATTACTTTCGTTTTGTTCTTGTTTACTTTCATACGGTAGTTCTTGCATAGGACTTCATCCATGTCGTTCAACGTTTCTTCTAATTCTTTTTTACTCTCAGCTAGAATTACTATATCATCAGCAAATTATAGCATCTTATCTTTTAACCTTGTACTGTTACTTCGGATCTAAATTGTTCTTTAACATCATTAACTGATAGTTCTATGTGAAGATTAAAACTAATGGGAATAGGGAACATCATCCTTGTCAAACTCCCTTTTTTATTACGGCTTCTTTCTTATGTTCTGCAATTACAATTGTTGCTATTTGGTTCCATGTAAGCAATTGTTCTTCTACCTTTGCATTTGAACACTAGTTTTTTTAAAATGTTGAACATTTTATTCCAGTTTATGTTATCGAATACCTTTTCTAGGTCTATAAATGCCAACTATGTTGGTTTGTTTTTCTTTAATCTTCATTCAACTATTATGTAGAATGTATTTTTAAAATATGTAATTATTTTACTGAAATTTATTATAAAATTTTTGTTAACTGAATTACAGTTATAGTCCCAATCGATTCAGATAACAGGGATTTTACTGTATATCTAAACTGAAGTTATTACAACTGAAATTTAATTTTTTAGTTAATTCTATAATCTTCATAAGGATATTTTTTTAATTTATAGAGCATATGCTTAAATACATAAGAAATAAAAGATTACTTACAAAGATAATAAAAAAATATATGAAAAAAGGGTCTAATAAAAATATATTCACAAAAATTAAAGGAATTTTCTCAGAGAAATTATCAGAAAAACTAGAATTAACTGTTAAAACAATTTTACAAAAAACATCTCATCTGATAAAGAGATATATTGACCAAAATTCAAAAACTAAGAAAAAACTAAACAGTACTTAAACTTTTAAAAAACTAAGAAATAAATACTATTATTTCTTGTAATATAGATAATTCTGAGAGCTATATTTTTTAATATAAAAGAGTATTCCAAATATTTTGGTCTCTACAACAATGAATGCTAACATAAATTAGTTACAATGTATTTGGATGGTCACAGTAAGGTGGGCATACTCTCATTTGTGTGCATCTGGGTATGAATGTGTTACTTTTCTAAGTTTTCAAAATTTTACTTTTAATGTTACAACCAATCGATGTAGCCAGTATAAAGATTAAAAAAACACAATGTGAAATGCCATTATCTAAAATGGTATAATGGATTTCTTAAGCAAATCATACCATCCATTAAAAATATCTAAAAGACAAAGTGTATAAATGAAAATCCATATTGCAAGAGTATGTCATTATAATACATAAAATGTATAAAAATAGTGTCTAGATAGCAGAGAATGGTTTCACTGATAAAAATGACCATGTTTAAGAGCTGAACATACATATACAACCGTATTAAATATGTAACCGTATTGCTTACCATACTTTCTTGTAGCTGAGCTAGGCACTTAAGCTGAGCAGGTTCTGATATAATCTCATGACTACTAACACCACTTTCACCAAGATTACTTGCGAGCATTTCAGCTTCCTTCATGTTTCTTTGGCGTACATCTTCCGGACTCTCTTCTTCAACAGTATCTTCCCGTTTAAAAGACTTCCGTAAATGTTTCTGTGCTTTTAAATCAGTCCAATTTGGTAAAGATCTGCAATTAATAATAATTATAATTTATTCTCAAAATAACAGCAGGTTTAAACCAAATTATAGTAACACTACATATATATGAATTATAGATGAATTTTGAAAGATATGAAAAACATCAAGCTTGACTGGGATTCGAAACCACAACCTTTTGGATGAAAGACACAAACACTGCCACTCTTCCACTCTACAATAGCAAGGGTCCCTCTATTTCCAAATTAAATTATACACATACAGCTTTTGCAGTACACAATACAAATAATCCAAAAAAGTTATCACAAGAATAAATTATTCATAAAAAAAAATATTTTTGAAATAAACAAATTATACACATATATTTCAAGGCCAACTGACAGTTGAATAGTGACTGAAATAATTATCTAAAACAAAGAAAAACTAACCGACAAATTGATAAAAATAAAAACAATAGAAAATCCAATAAATTCCTTAATTAGCGTATGAAGCCAATGTTTCTATGTTTCTAGACCAATCCATAACACACACTTAATTTAAACCTGTTAGTACCATTTAAAAATAACTTTCAAGTTCATTTAAACACAAACATTTTTTATAAAATAATTTTAATCCTAATTTTGATAAAACTGGACATACCACAATAAAATAAAATACATTTTCCTGTGCTTGAATGTTAGTCATGGAATATTTCTTTTTTAATGTGAACAAGTACTTGCTAAGATGTAACAACTCTATTCTAGTCTTAAAGAACCAATCAACAACTCTTTCATTCTTGTTAATATACAAGTAAGAATTATAATATTCAATTCTTTGTATAATTATTACTACTACTCTGTAGTAGAACTTGATAACAACCAATAATTGATTTTCAAAATCACTTAATTGAGATAGTTTCAATTTCCATATTATCTAACACAAAATTTATCAAATCAACATTAAATCTACTCCATTCATTACAGAAGGATATTTTTATATTTAAAATTCCTATCAAAAGAACTAAGGATATCAGTTTAGTTTTCCAGTAGATTAAAACAGCTTTGAATATAACTTAAATGCACCCTAGCTTAAGGCTCAACAGATTTTCTAAGAATTCAGAAAGATACTGCAAATTTGATGCTGCAGCAGATGTTCCTGCAAAGAGATTTTTTTAATAGAATTATAAGCTGAGATGATAAACCATGCAAAAAAAAATTTAATATAAAGCATATCTATCCATGTGGTCAAAAGCAACAATACAATCTACAAAAAAGCAAACACTTTCTGATATTTTGGCTTACTTGATGTTTACTAAGTCTGTTAATGGCTGTTATTTATTGATAATTTTATGGCCCTTTGTGAAATCTGTAATGACCTGCAATTAAAAATAATACATTATTATCTGCCAATTTCTGAGCAGAGTGGTAGCATCTTGGTCTCTCATATGGAGGTTCTGGGTTCAAAACCCAGTCCGGCATGACATTTTTCATAAGCTACAAATTTAACTTTCATATTTCCTTGCATAAACTTCTTTGTAAGCTTCTACGGTGAATTAATTCATCAGTCAAAAATAAATAAAAATTATAAATATGAATATTTTTCTTCATAAAAATCAGGATATGTGAGGTATTTCTTGCAACTTATGAACTTCCACAATACATAAAATAAAAGAATAAACATGTAAGTAAATACACTTCATAACAATATATTTAAAATAATTGTTTTTCAATACACAAAAGGAGTATATTGGTTAGTGCTTTGCAATTTAAATAGTTGATTAAAAAAAATATCAATACAAAATCTTTTATTTAAAATAATAATAATATTAACATTTTGAGTTAGTAAGCAAACATGTTTACACAACAGTATGTAATAATTTACTTTTCCACTGGCTAACATATAAACTGAAAAAAAAAGTTAAATTAGAATATAATAAACAATAAGTTAGGTTTCATTACTTTAAAAAGCGATTAATATCTTCATCATTGAGCCAAGCTGCACTACAAACACGCTTATCTTCAGGATGAGGTTGTACAATGCCTCTATAAGCAGCTAAACAAGTCTCTCTATAATTATGAGCAACACGGTACATTACATCTAACAAATGAACAGCATGACTAGGTAAGGCTTCCATTAATGTCTGTACTTCTCTCATACACTCTTCCACAATTACAGTACTCTGGAAAGAAAATTTAATAATTAATAATGATAATTTAATTAATGTAGAACATTAGGCTCTCCTATCTTAAATATTACTATAACATTACTCCAACCATTATACTTACTCTTTTTTTCATTCTTACAAAAAAAATTATCAGTTGCAAAATGGAGTTGTAATCAAAATTCTAAAATAAAAAATTGATTCTAAAATTTTACATACTTTCATTTCTGTCATCTCAATTTTTTTTAACACTGTCTAAATGCAGAAACAAAATTTTCATCAAAAAGGAACAACTTGCTCCTCATAAATATTTTAGAATATGCTTCAGATTTTAATCCAAATTATAATAAAATCTTGTAAATTTCAATAAAATCAGTCAGCCAGTAACAAATTTTTCAATATGATAAAAACAGCTGATTGTAAATAAACACAGCAATGTAAACAAAGAAAATTATTATCCAAACAATAAAAATCACAATACATTTATTGGAAAAATATTACACAGATAAATGCAAAAATAAATTTGAGCTAACTAATAATAAGCAAAGCAAATTTCAGAATGAAATAAATACACTTATATTTCAGTTTAAATATATTTAAATTGGCAGAACTAATTAGTGTAATAGATAAAATTATCCATTCATTAACCTACCACCTAAGCTAGACAAAATCTTTAAAATTTTAAAATGTTACTTAACACCAATTTTAACATTTTTATGTATATTTAGTTTAATAAATTATATATGCTGAAGATGCAGATGAATTCAATAAAAGTACCCTACATATTTGATATTTGATATTTTTATCAATCATTTCAAATTAGAATGTATAAATTTATTGTATAAAAGATGGATGGATATACATATACATTATTTATATAAAGAATAATAATTTTAATGTTCACCTGAAGTAAAGGCTTTGGAAGTCCAAGAGCAGCACATGCTTCTGAACTAGTTGCAGCTCTCCATGCATCTGCACATTTTGTAGCAGCTTCCACTTTTTCCATCATCATAATATGTTGCCGTCTAACAAACATATCTTTTACATAATTATAAACAAATGCATTAAGTGTACATGGGTTCCTATAAAAAAGAAAAATTAATAATTATAATAATAATAATACATACTTAAAAAAATTTTAACTTTCAAAATAAGAATGATTAAATTTGAAATGAACTACATTAAATTGTTCAAATTTCCAAAATTCTGTTTGAGTAATCTAAATTATTACACCAAAAATATTTCTTAAATTTTTGAGGTCTACACTAACTCTAGGGGTCTTTCTAACACTTTTTGGGGATATACAGCTGAACTAAAGTACCTGCATTTGATGTTTTGGACATATCTCAAACCTACTCAAATTTTACATTTCATTTACTTAGTATTTGGTAATTTGATTCTACTTGATTTTAACACTGGAGAAATAACACTTTCAGACTTTCTTATTAACCAAAACCTATTGCTCAGAGATGAAAATAAAAACTGGCAAAGGTTTACACAACTTCCTAGCTTTGCTCCTGATATCTATGTTTATTTCAAATAAGTCACAAGGTTTTAAATTCTTATAATTTAATTATTCAATAATTAGACTATACCTATAAAAAAGATCAAAATTTAAAAAAAGATTTTTGGATCCAATTTGAATCCCCTCGTTCAAATGACATTTTTTCCTTAAACATTATGCACTACATAATTAAAATAAATTATGCGAGGTCTGTTCAGAAAATAACCAAACATTTTTAACTATGTGCAAACAGAGATATTTAGTGACAAACGACTGGCAGCATTGAGTTCAGCATAACCTCCTCCTTTGTAACCACATATTCTTGGAATGTTGATATCACATTTAGTTTTTGTGATTTCAGTCCAACGTATTTAAGTGTCAGTAGCAACTTTTCAAGAGCAATGATACAACATAAAATTTTGCGTGAAACTGAAGAAAACTTCAAGAGCGTTTCAACTTTTGAAACAAGTTTATGGAGATGATGCTCTGGGTTGCACGCAATGTTATGAATGGTTTTCATGATTTAAAAGTGGTCGACAGTTAATTGAAGATGACCCTCAACCAGGAAGGCCTTTGACTTCAACTGATGACACCTGTGTTAAGAAAATCAACAATCTGGTATGTGTAAATCGTCAATCGATTGTCAGAGAACCTGCAGAAGAAGTTGCAAATGGATCATGCCATGACATTTTGACTGAAAAATTGAACATGCATTGAGTTGCAGCAAAGTTGCATTTGTCAGCAACTTCATGAACACGCCAGTGACAATGATACATTCATGCAAAGAATTATAACAGGAGACGAAAGCTGGGTTTACGGTTACGTCATTGAGACAAAAGTTCAATCATCAAAAAATTGCACATTACAAAAATCACTACTAACTCTTAAAACACGTTGCACTCAAATAACAATAACATGAAAACTAAACAAGATAACAATTCAAAAACATGTGGTTATGTAGAACACAATGTCAATGCCAACTGCATGTCACTAAATATCTTTATTGGCATGTAATTAAAAACGTTCAATTACTTTCTGAACACCTCATATATAATTTTTAATAAGAACCACAAATTGAAAAATAAATTGTGTCAGATATTATAAAAAATTCAAAGAACTGTTAATTCTTAAGTCGGGTCCCATGGCAAAACCTTTTTTTTTTTAATTTCCTATATTGTTTACACATTAATACTAGATTTTTACTGCATTAATCCAATTGGATTTTCAATCTTTGAAACTTAAGAGTTTAAAGAAATTGATATTTCAAGTATGTGTCCCGGTCAGCTCTCTTCTGTTTTAGAGGCTAAAAAGTTTACTTCTTGGAATAATTTAGTTCATTAAGTTGGAAAAATTTAATACAATGATATTCAACAAGGCAAACAAAAAATTACTGTTAGCTAAAAATAAATCTAAATACCATGATGCCCCTTGTCTGATGGGATCGAAAAGTAGCCCAAAGCTGGGTTATTTACAGCCAAATATTAATATTAAATTTCAACTTTTTTGGTTAACAGGTTTTCAAAATATGAGGAAAAATTTGTTTGTTTACAAATAAAGTTAAAAACTCCTCCAAATCCAACCAACTTAAGATGCAATTTTAAATAATTCAAAAAGTACTTGCATTGTACTAAATCTCAATTTCCTAGGGCCAATACACAAGAATTCAAAACGGCAAAAATTTACACTGTTTAATTTTGCAAAATATTTAATCCCATCAAAGCTCCATTATAGAAACTTTTTGACCCATCTTCAAAGAATTATTGATGAGCCAGTTCAAAGATATTATTCAAAATACAGGTCAACACATGTACAAATAGAAGTAAATCTAGAAATTTGTACAACTTTTTTTGTATTTTTAACCTGCTTCTCATAGAAGCATGTTTGACAAAAAAATTTTACTGCATCAGTAAATTAATTTTAGTATTATTTAGATGTATGTTCATAATTAAACCTGCCTGACCTGGGCTGAGAAATGATAATTACTTAATGTAACTCATCATTATAGATCACTGCTTGTATTATAAAGCATACACTTCACTCAATAGTAAGCTTACTACAGATAAAGGTAAGAAGTCAGGTGATAGGAGGGCAAAACCTTTTCTGCTTCAAAGCTAATGTGGCATACTAGATTTAAAAAAAGCCAATACCTCAGCATCAAAAAATTAAAAGCTCTTTTTGAAACAAAGTAAGAAAAACCAAAACTTTACTACTGATGTTCGTTTTATTTATCTAAGACAAAAAACTATTATAATAACTAGAATATTTCAATAACTTACTGTGGACCACAACCCATAGCCTCTTCAATTTCCAGAAGAAACTGAGATAAAGGTATAAAAATAAGTGTAATATTATGCGGATTAGGTGGACATACTAGCAATCGCTCTCTCTGATTATCACCAACCTGAAAATAAAATTGCACTGAAGATGATTAAAATTACATAACATTTACGCATATTAATAAAACAAAAAAATGTAAATAGCAATAGAAAATCTCAAGAAATTTTATTTTAAATGGATGTAGTGAAATGAGGAATCTCCAAATTTGAGATATGATAAAAAAATAATGGGAATTTTAATTTTTAACAAAAACAATTTACTTATTCTTATATATTTACAATGTTACTTTCAATGTAATTCTAGTAGAGATGTGACACTCATGTCAGTGTTTTTTTCAATACTCAAAACATTTGTGAAAAGCAATTTTTGATGTAGTCTTAGAATGGTATAGATAGAACAATATAGCATAAGTTCATTTACCAATTTTTTCTTTATTTCATCTATACTGCAAATTGTCTTTTTATTGTTCTCTTAACCTTTTTGGGACTGGCATCGCGCTTATGCAACTGCAGTAAACTGTCCTCTGCACACACTACGATTGCATAAACTCATTTTAGAACTTTATTTTTATTTTTAGTTTTAGAACTTTGAGTGCCCTCATCATATAAATGCAACTAATATATAATTCTTTCATTGACATATAAGGCACTTTATTGGCTTTAAAACATACTACTTCCACTATTGATAGATTGTAGCTAACAGCTAGAAATAGAGAGAATAAAATCATGTTACCAGCGTTCTAAAACTAAGTTCTGTAAGTTTTGTTGAATTCTGTTAGTAAACATGGCCAATTTGTTGCATAGTGTCCAGGATTTATTTCTTCTCATTAAAGCCTTAATAATGCCCAAAATTATTGAACATATAGTGAATGAAACAAATATGTATTATACCCAAGCCTCTCAAAAAACCGATCTTGCTCATTCAAAATTACAACAATGGAAACCAACTGACAAAGATGAACTGTATACATTTTTGAGTTTGACCATGCTTTTACCAAGAAATAAGAAAAATTCTATAAATGAGTATTGGTCAATAAACAGGCTATTAATATTCTCCAATATTTACCAAAACGATGGCTAGAGATAGGTATTTGAACATTCTTAGTAGAATGCTTCATTTTGCCAGTAATAAAGATCAACCATACAGCTTCCATCTTTTCAAAATTCAAGAATTATTAAAATGAAAAAAGATTTCTCAAATGTGTTTTATCCTTTTCAAACTAAAGTAATTGACATTCCTTAGTTTTGTTCTAAGGAAGGCTTAATTTTGTTTATGTTTATAATAAAATAATCTAGTCTGAGCATGAACTAGGATTTACAGTATGTTAGTCATGAAAAGGTTTAATCAGTTGGAACAAGAAAAAATCACAGGACACAATGTCTAAAGAATTCGAAGGCTGTAGCATCAGTATATGTAATTTTTTGCTGAATAATCACAAATTAATGTCATAAGTTTAACTGCTGCAGATAATCTGTTGGCTTTGAACTAGTGTCTGGGATATGCTGAATGTGCTGAATCACACACTGTTCATCATTAAGAAATGATTAACTTGGCATTCAAAAGAAAATGAACACATTGGAAATTACCCTTTCATTCATAAATGCTGATACACCAAAGAAAACGTTTTTGTATTTGGAATCCACCTTCTAGGAAATCTCTCCTTACATTTACGTTGAGCAGCTTCAGAATTTCTGTTACAACATCCATAAACAAAAATTATACGGCATATTCCTTGTAAGAAAATTGAAATGGCATCTTTACACTATGATTTATAATACTATACTTCCTTTATCGGTATGATAATTTATGACAACAGATTCAAAGTGTACACAATTTTCATTGTTGACAAGCTGTTAATATTGTCAATCTTAACAGTAAAATGTTTTCTAAATATTTCTTAAGTAACATACATTTCAATTTAGTTTTTTTACATAATTATCTTGTTTTACCTGTGTAAATTATTGAATATACAAAGCTAAAATATTGTTTTATAACTTTTGCATTTCTTTTAAAATTATTTTCAGTAAATAGCATTTTCATTTTTAAAAAGAATGTTTATTAGGTACAGTAAGAATAATACGATTTTCTGTCCTTTTTTTTGTTTGTTTTGCTTCAATAAAAAACCGATTTTTAAAAGGTTTTATTTACTTTTACTACCTGTATTTACATTAATTTTCTCAAAATTAAATTCTCTACAAGTTTTGTTACTAAATCTTTCACATTTATTAGTCATTTAACAAAGTTAGTGCACTACAAACCTAAAAAAAATTATTTTTTGACACTGAATTTTTTGTTTTACATCGGACATTTTAAAAACCACTGGAGTTACAGTTCTGGGTCCTGCTTGCCCTATTTCCCAGCTCAAATTACAAAAAAAAAACCACCAACTTCACCCCTTAATTTTGGTCTCAAAAATTAAAGTAGGGCTTCTTTTTATTAAAAGAGCTGAAATCTGGGTAAAATCTTTCACTAGACTTAACTCGAAAACAGAGCATTTCCAGATCTTTGTTTATATTAACTTTTTTCATTATTTTCACCAGTAGAAAATGTTCTGAAAATTTCTCTGTTTCTTCGTGGGACACCTGTAAAATAATTTTTCTACAAATATTTGCATCTTTAATAACTGAATGATTCATACAAATACAGACATGTTAAAAACTACAAATTCACATCTTGAAATGAAAAAGAGTAAACACCTTACTCTCATAACAAAAGGTTTTAATTCTATCCAACACAGGTTTAAAAAAAGATCAGAAAATTTTGAAAATTATTATAAAATACCTAGATAAGCAAAATCATCAATATTTTTTTTAATATAATTTATAATGTCACCCAATGATTACTTAATGCCTATATATAAAAACACAACTGCATCATTAAAAGGACTACTTACATGCTTATAAAATCAATATATCACATCATTACTTATAAATTTAACAGTAGAGCTAATTACTGAGATTTCATTGAAAGGAAATTCAAGGGTAAGGTACAAATGACCAACTACAGATACCCCTAAAGTTGAGTCTCAAGAAATGTAATCATCCAGTTTTTTTTTTAATTTATAGGTTGAAATGACATCATTTCAATTTCATTACTTTAAGATTTTCTTTGTTGTTTTAGACTATAAAGTAGCTTTCCTCTGTAAAATACGATTCTTAATAAAATACAATTTAACAAAACATAATAGATATAGTATCTTACAATCAAAAATCAAAATCAATTACCTTTATGCCAGAACCTTTTGAATGTTTATCTTGTACATAATTATTTTTAATTTGCGCATGCGATGAGTATTCAAATTTAAATAATGATTTTCGTGATCTGAAACAAAAGGAATAATAACAAAATTAATAACTGGATTTAAATCTTTTTTAACATTTTCTTAAAAGAAGGAATGATTTTGCATTTCCTAAAACTAATAAATTTAATGTAGAGGTTGATTTTAATGAATGGAACAAAAAAAAATCAATTAAATAATTATGTTGGAATTTGTATAAAATTCTCATGCAATTTAAAATATCTGATAATAGATTATAATCCAATTTAAAGAAAAACAGTTATTTAATTTAGTTGAATTACTTAAAAGAAAATAATAAATATATTAATCTTTTGAAACTTAAGAACTCAATCATTATACTAAAATAGTCAATAATACCAACAAAAAAAAAACACCTTACCACCTCATTGGTATTCTTCACTACTAGAAATATTTCTTTATAACTTGTGTAATCACAAAAGAATTTATTTCTTTACTTATTCTATTAGATAATAATTAATAAAGTACTGATAAATTAAAACTTAATTTATTTTTAAAAATTGAAATGTTACGTTTTGTACATAATTAAAAGTTGTTTTGTTGTATTTCTGTGAATATGACTAGTCTTATTTTTTCAGTGCATAATCTTTAGTATTTAATGAAATTACTCATATTATAACTAAAAATAAAAATTACATTAGTAACTGTTCAATTAGGTATAGTTGTGAAATCTGAATATCAGAAACACCTCTCTTTTTTCCATTTAGCCTCTGGAACCACCGTAAGGTATTACTTCAGAGGATGAGTGAGGATGATAAATGATGATGTAAATGAAGTGCAGTCTTCTACAGTCTCAGGTCAACCATTCCTGAGATGTGTGGTTAATTGAAACCCAACCACCAAAGAACAATTGTATTCACGATCTAGTATTCAAATCCACCTATACTATACAACCTAGTAAGTATTCAGAAAACACCTATAATTATTTAACTTACTCAAGCATTCCACTAACACATGAAATTAAAGCAAAAGCATTTTTTTTTCTTAAGTCATAATACAGATAATTAAGTTTAAATGAATATACAGCAAAAATAGTAAAAATTAACAATTTTAGTAGTAATGACAGTAACAATTATAGAGCTACTTATAAAGAGATGTCACCCTTAATTCTACAGAACCACCTAAAAAAGTATACTTTTTTTAAATTCTTCTTCCATTACTTACTATCATTTACCCTTCTACAGCTGACAATTAAAAAGGAAAATTTTAAACCGAGTAGTTTACACATAAACATGATAAATGATTATCTGGATTTATGCAGAATTTGAAACCTGCCTCGGTTTTGTGTAAAACACTTTTATGGTCAAAACAAAATACTTTTATTTTGTGTATTTTGACCAAAGAATTTATACCACAGTGTCTTCAATTACACTGGGGAATGAATCCTTTCTTAAGCTACATCTTGATTCAATAAAATATTCAATTTTCGGTTCATACAGACCAAAGAACTTTTAATTTAGTGGTATCATTGAAATGTCTTCCATAAGGATGACAAGAGTATGTCCACTTGTTGTGATTTCAGCTTCTTGCCAGCATTAATGTTGCAAACAGAAGTCTTTAACCCAACAGGCACCTTAGCTACTAGTTACGATTTATCCCTCAAATGAGAAACAGTTTATTCAGAAAGTTACAAAGACAGAGTTGACTTAGCCCAATGACAATAAAAAACCAACTGCTGAGCTAGCTACAAGAATATGCTAACAGTATATTACAGATTGATGATATGTCAAAGGCCATATACAATAAGGGAAAAGACGAGGTAGAAGGATGACGATTATCAGCTAGTAGAGTTGTTGTCTCTAATCAAGTTTTTCCCAAAAAACTGACTTTTTTCACAATGTTATTTTAGTAAGCATGATAATGCTGTAGCCTATACATTAATACAGGCTATAAGATTAAATTCAGGCTACATTGTAATTCAGAAACTGTAGAAAGATTGGCAGCTGAGAAATTGACAGTAAAAGAACAAAGACCTCTCAGATTTGGGAAAACTCATGGAAAAAAGAATAAATGCTTCATGAGAGAAAAAAAATCAGTAAGTAAAAGAATTCATCAGTGAATCTCAAAACAAAATTTAAAAAAAAAAATCTATGCAATAGTCAAAAAGAAAAACTATCAAAGATTTATGTAATATCTTTTTACATATTTTCCAAGTATTTTAGAATATAAATGGATGCTTTATAGTTTTTCTGTCATTAAAACAATGTACTTAACAATTTAAACTAGCAACATCAAAAAAAGAAAAAAACTATATATATATATATATATATATATATATATTAACATTACTGATCATGGTGCTAATAAAAATTAACATTAAATGAAATTACACCACCAAAATGGCATCATTCTATTACCGGACAGGCAGAATTTGCATATTCATGCATAATAAATTCTAAAATCTACAAAAAACAATTTTGACAGATTAACATATCATAAATAAATATGTTTAAATAAGCTTCTTCTTTAAAAAATGCTTGACCTCATATGGCACAACTGATGCTGGAAACTATTGGCAAAGTGGGTTGGGAGCTCCTACCTCATCCTCCTTATAGCCCTAACCTTGCCCCTTTGGATTTTTATCTGTTTGGTTCGATGAAAGAAGCTTTGTATGGCATCAAGTTCAATGACAACAAAGAGGTTAAGAAAAAAGTACAAAACTGGCTTCAAGATCAATGTAAAGAATTCTTTGCTGAGGAGATAAGATCGTAAAAAGATGTAAGTTCAGAAAAGTTGGTGGGGATTACATGGAAAAGTAGACTAAAGATTGTATTTATTTAATAAGCCATTTTTTTTCTATCGCTATTAGTCTGTTTAATTACTGAATGATCCTTGTGTGTGTATGTGTGCATGCATGTGTATGTGTATATACACAGAGCGATTCAAAAAGAACTTTAAAAACATATAAAAAAATTTATTTAGATAACTTAAAGATTCAGCTGAAGTCTCATTTCGTAGTAAAACAGATCAAGTTTTGCCTAATGTTAGTACTTAATTCAGCTACCAGCACTATCACCAATGTAGTTAAAAATGGATACTTGTGTGGCATGTGCTCGCTGTGCGTTTTGGTTTCATGATTTGCAGTCAACAACTGCACTTCGATGTAATATTTGTAGAGAGTATGGTAAGAAGTCTCTTAATAGGCATATAAATTTACTCTTGGCACCAAACCTTCATTAAGATGGTTGTTCAGTTAAACATACAAAATCAATATGACGCCCATGTGCCCCTGAAGCTGCTGTGGAATAACTCAGGGAAAGCTTTGCATGTAGTCTGTACAATCAATTATATAAATCACTAACTAATAAATTAATTAGTTGTACATCACTTGAGACCAGAAACAACTGTTTTGCATGTATTACATAAATGATTGTACTAGAAGCCATACAAACTAACCATGGTTCAACATATTACAGATGACCACAAAACTGCTCAGCTACAGTTCTGTGTGGAAATGATAAAAAGAACTGCATAATTATACACTTTTAGACAATGTAATTTTTAGTGACGAGTCAACATTTCACATCAGCAGTAAGATGAACAAACACTCATAAATGCTTAATATGGAGTAGTGAAAACCCTCATTAAACCTGCAGCACATTCATGACACCCCTAAGGTGTTTTTTGTCTCCTAAACAAAGAAAGACTATATGGCCTGTTCTTCTTCCAGGAGACAGCCATAAATGGTACCGTTTATCAGGACAAGCTTCAAATTAACTAATTCCTCAGTTAGACAATGATGATCAAGATGGATGCCAGCAATATAAGGCACCACTTCATTACAGCCTAGAAGTTTGAGATTTCTTGATACTCTATTCTCAAGTCTACAGATTGGTCATGAAAGTGCAATTGCATGGCCCCTCGCTCCCTAGATTTGACCCTCCTAAACTTTTGTAGGGTTTCATTAAAGGTGAGTTTATGTACCACCTTTGCCTGCTGATCTTGTTAAGCTAAGACTTTGAATTAACACTGTACCTGCAGAGGTAGTATCCATCCGTCTTGCTGGCTAGAGTTTGGAATGAAATTGACTTCAGGTGGAATGTACGTCGCATTAAAAATGGAAGCCATATCGAATCAAAGTGAATGTTGGGTGACAAACTTGATTTGTTTTTGTATGAAATGAGACTTTAACTGAATCTGTAAGTTATCTCAATAAATTTTAATATGTTTTTTAAATTTGTAAAGCCCTTTTTGGAATACCCAGTATGCGCGCGCGCACACGTGCGTGCGTGCACGCGCACACACACAATTCTTTTTTTAAATATGACAGTTTAGTTGCATAATGATGAAATAAAAATCTCTTGAATTTTTTTTAAAATACTGTATTTTACAAAATTTAACCACTACAATGTAATATTTATACACAAAACTCTATAAAGATAAATAGTTAAAATGAATACTAAAGACAAAAAAATAATATTATGTGAATACTTTTGAACTAATGGAAGTGAAATAAATCTGAACCCTTCACACAATTACAAAAAAATTAAATTAAGCTCTCTAAAATTGTTATTGACCTACCTTTGTTGTTTTCGGCGAGCAAAGTATGTTGATATATCATTTGTCTGATCAGAAAATGCAGAAGGAACTTGCTGGTTTTCAGTATTTGTATTCTGAATATCTAGATAAGCTGTCAAAACTAGCTGCAACTGGACATTAAAATACTTCTACTAGCATAAAAGGCTAACAATAACAATAACAATAATAATAACATCTTATAGTAACAATTAGGGTAATCTTACTTCTTTCTATTAACCATTTCAAAATCAATAATTAAATACATCTCTCAACTTACAAACTTTGAATTTAAAATTTTTTAACATTGCACAGTAAATACAGAATGCTCAGAAAGTTGCTATGCACTGGAATTAATTATGGAACTGTAATGATGAAACTTTCTTTATAGAGATGGATATTACAGTAACTGGAATAGTTTATAGAAGGTGTTGAAAATGACCTCCTCCAACATCCTCTTCCATTACTTAACCTCCTCCATTACTTTTCAATTTAGAAGCAAAAAACTAAAAAAATAATGTTTTTATCTTTAAACTTCGTTTAAATAATAACAAATTAAATTAGTAGTTGGAAACATATACATGTTGATTTACAAACCATCTTACATATGCTGGCATAATTGGTTTCCTGTGTTCTTTCAATTTATCTCAAAATGTTTATGTCTACTCATGCAAAACTTGTTGTATGATTCCCAAATAAGGAGGCATTATAATTAAATTTTTATAGTTTAGAATAAATAAGGTGTAATTTTATTAAAAAAAAGACAACATTTTATCTAATAAAGCATAAATTTGATAAAACAACTACTATTTACAGAGTTATTAATGATTAAAAAATGTAAATGCTGGGCATTTTGAAATTTTCAAAGGTAAAATTTTCAAACTTATTTATTTTGTATACGTTGTTAGGTACATATTCACCAAATCTCATTAAAATATTCCAATTCCTTCATAAAGATCCAATTTTTATTGTTTAATCACTTTTTACACACAAATATAAAAAAATTATAAATCAATTGTAAGATTGTAAGCTGTATATATGAAAACCACAAAAGAGGCATGAGTATTACCGACCTCATCTAAATTTATTAAATTGCTTCTGAATACACATTATCATTATGATGGGTGGTACTTTCTGTTCAACCAACCACTGCATGAGCATAAATTGAATAAGAGCCTGGAATTTTTAATAATATTAAACATTCTTAAACGTAATGTAAAATACTTTCATGTTTAATTTTGCAATAAATATATTTTGAAAGATTGTAAATTTCCTATTTAAAAAAAAATATAATTCAGAAGAAAATGAAGATCCATCTTCTCTAACAGTGGTCATCAAAAATTTTGATGCAGACTATTTTAAATATCTGATTACTAACAGAATGAATAATTAAAGAAATACTTACAACGGACTGAACTCTTGACCAGAAGTCAGGTAAATCATACAATGTAAGATGAATATGATGAGATCTAGAAGCTTTGGTAAGACAAGTAAGAACAGTTCGATGAGCTGCTGCAATTAATCTAAACTGTTCCATCAACAGGTACAATAAATCTAAAAGAAGAGGTGATGAAGATGCAGAATCTGCAGGTAATAATGTACGAGTTGTTCTCTCTACTAACTTTAACAATTCAGGCTGCATCTGCACTTTTAAGTGCTAAAAAGAAAATTAATAAATTAAAACAAAAACATCAAACAAAATAAAATACAGATTTTAACAATATCTGCCTCAAATAATATTTAACAATATTTAAATAAAAATAATTACATTTCCAATACAAATACTATTGTTTAAAACACCCTTTTAAGATAAATCTAAGTATCTCGTAAATAATGAATGTTACAACTATTATAAAATTATTAAACATCATAAGCAACAAATTATATTAAACAAAAAAAAATTGGGTTTATGTAATAGTAAACCTTTTATAGTTAACATTTTACAGTAAACCTCTTAATATAAACATTTTATAGCTCATAGCTAGTCAGGGACAAGCAAAAAATTTAAACAAGTTTAAGATTTTAAGACTGTACAAGGGATATCTCTAAAGTAGACTGCTGGAAAATTTATTTCGTTAAAGTTGGTGAACCTGTGTCATTCATGGCCACACTGCATTGTTGTCTGTAGTTGTCACGTTGTAGTATATTTGATTATATGTGAGTTACTATGTTATAAAATGAATAGGAAAATTGATGTTTCGGCCAACTGTGAAATACATGGAGTCATAGATTTTTTAAACCATCAAAATGTTAAGCCAGCTGAAATTCATAGACAGTTGGTTGCTGTATACAGTGATAATGTAATAATTGAATAATGGAAAGAAACGTCCAAAAATGGTATGAAAGGTTTAGAAATAACAGAATTAATGTGCATGATGAACGTTCGGGGAGGCCTTCAATAATCATAGAGGCCTTGTTGAAACGCGTCGATGATGAAATCAGAAAACATCGCTGCTCAATGATTTCAGAACTGGCCCTTCTTTTTCCTGATGTTTCAAGAGCTGTTATCAGTCACACTGTTCATGACCATTTAGGCTACAGAAAGGTTTGTGCACGTTGGGTGCCACACGTCTTAAAGGACCATCATAAAAAATTCCGAATGAGATGTGCTTTGTAATTTTTGATGCCCTACATAGAAAAAGGTGATGAGTTCCTTAATTCAATTTTTACTGACAATGAAACATGAATTTCGTATTACACACCAGAGAGAAAACAGCAGTCAAGTAAATGACATCATCCTCAATCACCAATCAAACCAACAAAGATCAAGCCATTTGGACAAAAACCGATGGCCACATTCTTTTGGAATCAAAAGACTACTATGAAACTCTACATAAGTTACGGTATGCCATTCAAAATCAGTGGCTGACCGATGCCATTGTCCAGCTGCATGATAATGCACGTCCACATGTTGCGGGTCCAACACGTGATTTACCAAGAACATTTGGATGGGAAATTTACAATCACTCACCATACACTCCGAACTTAGCTAATTCTGATTACCATTTTTTTGGGAAATTGAAAGAATTTTTGAGTGGTAAGCAATTTGCAGGTGACGATAAACTTAAAAATGCTGTTAATTAGACACTAAATGGACTGGCAGCCAAAGAATATGACAAGAGTAGATTGAAGATGGTCTATTGCTACAATAAATGTCATAATTCATGTGGCGATTATATAGAGAAGTAGTATAAGGTATATATTTTTAAGAGAAATAAAAAAATATTTATAAAGTTTTCAAAATAAATTTTTTTACAGTGAAATGGTCTTTACTTTAGAGATAACCTCTCGTACATTGTTTCCGATTTTAACAATTAGAAGATAGATATTAAATCAATAAATAAAAAGGTAGAGTAAAGAATTATACTTGGAATTATCTCCTAGCATAATAATAAAAACAAATATAAAAACTAAAAAATATGACTGCCAAAAATTTTTTTTTAAATCTTTAAAACTAAATAAATTGAACTAAAAAGAAAACAATAAATTAGACTAAAAAAAAGAAAACAAGGTATGGAAATCAAGGACTAAAAATCATTACGCAGTATTTAATTAAATAAAATAATGGGTGACCAATCAATCTTCAGACAGTTTTAATTTATTTAAGTATATTTTTCATGTTGTAGAAATAGCAGACATTTAAGGTTGTCTAATGTTTAAGTTCTCACCAGGTCTTACATCGATAAAAAAAATTTTGTCTTTCAATGAAAATATTTAAATGCAGTCTGGGGGCTTTGTAATATAGAATAATTACTATTCAGAGCTCTTTAATATAGGACAACCCCTATTCAGAACCCCTACCCAAACTGCTGTTGGCCATACAGTGGAATAAACAAACAAACACATATACATAACCCTAAATACATTAACTACTTTTTAGGTAGTCGTGTAAAAAAGCAATAAATGTACAAGGTGGGCAGATATTAACTCCCTTGAAAATTGTTTATAATTTTTTTAATACTTAACCAATTTTCATGAAACAAAAGCATTTTGTTCCTTACGATGGTAGAATTTATTACATGATATCTCATTTATATCATTGCAGATATCAATGGCGGACCATGGCACAATGTCTAACCTTGCATAACCTGGCATCCTGGTATGAAGTATGGTAATCCATGGTACAATACAGAGATGATAGCAAAGTGTGAAAGTATCTTGTGCCTCCGTAGATGCAAAGACCATAAGGAATAACCACTCAAAGCTAATGGACAGACGTTCTATATCAGATGTTAGGAGACGCAGTCGCCCCTCAACAACCAGGACAGTGGAAAATGTGCAAGTAGTTCAGGAAATGTTCACTCAAAGTCCTCAGAAATCACAAAGACAGGCATCTCGCCAACTTTTTGTCCATGGAAACGACAAAGGAATTATCACCAGACGACTGTGATTATTGGTTGGAATATGAGAAGATGATGCTTGCTTGGTATAGACTAATCTGATATTTTCGGTAACATTCGTGGTCAGTTGAAGCCGTGTTTCATGCTGGGAGATTTGTTAACCGGCACAATTGTTATTATCGGGCAACAGAGGATCCGAGGGTGGTTGTTGAGAAAAGCCAACATTGCCCAAAGGTCATAGTGTGGTGGTGTATGACATCCACGAAAGTTGTAAGTATATATCTCATTTTGACACAATGAATGCAGAACGGTACCTTGATATGCTTGAAGATTATGTTCATGGTATTGTATGCAAACAAGATAATTACAACAACCAAATCTTTAGGCAAGAGGGGGCCCCACCTCACTTCACAAGTCCTGTCTGTGCATGGCTTGACACCCATTTTCCAAGATGCTGGTTGGGACGTCGTGGACACTTGAATGGCCAGCAAGGAGTCCTGACCTAACATCCAGCGACTTCTTTCTCTGGGAGTGGGTGAAAGAGGACGTTTATCGCACAAAACCAAAAACTCTTGATGAATTGGAGACGCGAATTCGCCAAGTTCTTGGAAAGATACCGCTGGATTGTCTGTACAAATCTATCACCAACATCCCCATCCGTTAACTGGTGGATAATGATGGTGATTATGTGGAATTTTACCAGTACATAACAATTCTACCATTGAAGGAACAAGATTTTTTTGTTTCATGAAAATTAGTTAAGTATTAAAAAATTTATGAACAATTTTCAAAAGGGAGTTAATTCCCCTGTCCACTGTGCAGATCTACTACACATGCAGATAACTAACTTGCTTTCATATGTTTACAAGTAAAAAATAAATACATTAATATTTATTTATTTACAATTATAAATAAATAAAACAAATAATTAAAAAATAAATTATTACCTTAAGAAAGAGGAAAATCAATTTATTTACAGAAGTTGGTAATTCATACCAGAACTTTAAAAATTCATACATCAAGTAAATATATTTGTAAGAGAATATACCCATAAAGATGAAAAATACTTTCTTAAAAACTTAAATCAAAGAAATAAAAAGAAATGTTAAGTAATATTTTAAGCTATTATTATAATAATCTGAATAATCCAAGAGTGTAACTTACCAGCTAACTAAGAAGTATACTTATCCAACAAAAAATATAATGTGTATATCAAGTTTTTGAATAAATATTTAAACAAAGTAATATCAAATTTTCATAAAGAATAAAAAAGAAAAGTATACATTTTTCAGTTTTACATCAATTAACTGCCTTAAAAGGTTTTTCCAATACTTTATTTGAATAATTTAAGTAAATTAAAAATGAATTTAAAACAAAATACACAAAGTAAAATAGGAAATTTCTAAAACTGGGTGAAAAAAGTGCAGGCTTATTGTATTCAAAATTGTCTGCTATCTCCTTCAAAATAATTTCTTTGAGAAATAATTTAGAATCTCACATTTTTCACACATCAGAGGCAATCAATCTTCTAAATGTTGTCAATTATTTTGACAAATGTTGCCTGCAATTCATTTACATAACAGAAATTATTTCCAAATGATCAATCTATTTCAATTTAAATTCTTGATACAAGGTGAAATTACACAAAGAAAGGTTTGGTAAGTAGGAAGGATAGTTGTTATGAAAACAATGTAGTGTTTTGTCAAGAACTCCAGAATTTTAATCAAGCAGGAGGATACGTCGTCCGATAAAGGAAGCAATTACAGTTGTGCCAGGTTCCAAAGATTTTATAGTAAATTTTCATTTACTATTATTTATTTACGGGCTTATTTATGTACTCTTGATTTACAACATTCTTTCAAACATGTACATAATAGTGCATAAACCAAGTTTTGATATAGATCTCCCACTGCTTACATGATCAAAAAAAAAACATTTAAAGTAAATGAATACCTCAACAGCATCTGGTAACTTCTTGAGCAAGGCAAGGCACTCAATCAAAATAGCCATAAAGTGTTCAGAATTTTTCTCTGGATCAGGTTGGTCAATATCCTCAATTAAATCATTAGAATTAAATTCTAATCTGAAATAGAAATTAAATTTTAAAAAAACATAATTAATTTCAATAACATATACATTATTTCTATTAACATTATAATTACACCTATGCTTGAATCGGAAATCAGGGATTGTATATGACTTTTAAAATTCTTTTGTATTTGGTTCTTATAATATTTTTTTTTAAAGAGCACCCAAACAAAAGCAACATAATTAAAAATCTTCCCGGTTTAGTATAAACAATTTGAATTAAAGGACACTTTTTAAAGATAGATTTTTGTTACGCTGAACAATTCTAAGAAGTAAAATAAATAATTCAAATAATCATTCATGATAAAAATGACCGTCACAAACACTAAGTTGAAGGTAAAATTCCAAGGCGAGCTCTCTGAACCATTTGAGATCAAAAGAGGACTGCACCAAAGTGATGTGCTCTTTGAACTATTATTTAACTGTGCTCTGGAAATGGTAATGAGGGAATTGCTCAAAAAATGTCCCCTAAATTAAAAATAAGCCAAAAAATCAAAACAAACTGTTCTGAAGCTAAATCATAAATACTTCAAAACATTGCAAATAAAATTGGCTTCACATTATCACTCAAAGAAAAAAATTATTCCCCAAAAACCAACATGATTAAAAGAAGTAAACATAAATGGTAATATAATCAAAATATTAACTAAATTTAAACACCTAGGAGAAATAAAAACAAACAACCTAAATGAAAAAATCTCAATCCAAATAAGAAGAAACAAACTAGCTAAAGCTCAAAAATTAACCTAGTACATGTACCATAAAAAAGGCCTAACAATAAATGTAAAAATAAGACACTACAACACAATTATGAAACTAGAAGCCATTTATGCGGCAGAAACACTCTTCCACCTGAACGAACAATCAAAAATAGATAGACTCCAGAAAACTGAAAAAAGAATTAGAAAAACCAGCATTAATAAAAAGTACCAGAAAGACGGGCACTGGTGGATTGTGCCCAACAAAGTCGTGTACAAAGAGTTAGAACCCATCACTGATGCCATGCATAAGAGGAGACTAGGATTCTTTGATATATCATGAGGATGCAAGATTCAAGACTTCTGAAACAGCTAGTACAGTACAATCTCTACTCGAAAAACACCAAGACAGAATGCAGATGGATCAGAGAAATAAAAGAGGGTTTGAAAGAAATCAGCCTTACACCAGAAGACACCACAGATATGATAAAATTAAACAAGAAAGTCAAGAACAAAAACACTCACTTCACATTCACAACATGAACATTTACAACACTAGAAAGACCACAATGATCGAACATATGAAAAAATACTGGGAGAATCACAAGGCTGGAAACAGTTCCATCAAAGAGACTTGGATAATGGACTGACTAAAGTGATCCTATGTGGTCAAAAAAGGTAATAATAACAATCTACATACATTAATAAAAGTCTCAAAAAAAAGGCTGTTAGAATAATTATAAATACACAACAAAATATTTTATTGTTATGGCCAAAATATGACTAATTTTAGAATGTTTTATGCTACTTGGTTAAAAAAAAAACGAGATAACCAATTTTAACAAATCTAAAAAATCTACATTTTCTGTTGATTTAAAAATACCTACATGTTGGATTACTTTTTTATACAATGTCTGTCCCTCTTTTGGTAAAAAAGATTTTGATATTTTCTTACCTAAAAAAATTTCCAAGAATAAAAATTGGATTCTGCAAAAAACTTTTATCAAAGAATAGATTTTTTTTTAATAATGAACTGAATCTCTACCCCTCTTTTGTTTAATTTTTTCTTCACTTAGGATTCACCTTAAAGAAAGCATTCTGAAAACAAAGTTAGGTTTAACAACTATTGCAACTTTTTAAAATTTTGTCCAGGATTCTACCCTATTGATAAAATTTTGTTGATTTTTGGATCTAACTAAAAACCGGAATTGTACTGTACCTTCAAACATGCTTCATAGCAGCATAAAGCATTGTACATCATCATATAATTATGGCACATGATAAAGAAAATGAAGGTAAAGGTAAAGAAAAAAGACAATATGATAAAGAAAGTAAAAGTTTAATCTTTGCATCGGTAAAATAGTAAAATCAGAGAGAGTCCTGAAAGTTCAGTTGACATTTATAATTTCTCTTACCTTTAAAAAGCAGATTTTGCTCACTTTCGGTTTTATTAAAACAGGTCTTAATAAAATTTCCTACAGCTATAGAATAAAATGCTTTTCATAACCCAGAATTCCATTGTTTTCCAAAACATGTTAAAAATGATTTTATCATTGGCTATATAAATTTCAGTTTTTTCAGTTATATATACAAAGAAGAAAATATTAAACTGTAATTCAGTTTTGGGTCCTACACAATTTTATTTTTCTGTTTTTATTAAAATAAGATTTACCAGGATTATAAGAAAATACAAAGGCATACAAAGATCAGCACAGTATGTCACACCAAGGTAAAGAAAGATATAAAATGGCTAGCTGAAAAAGTCTAAAGAAAAAATATTACTTTGTCAAATATCACCAGAGATATAAGATGAAAAGTAAGTTTATAACTGCAAAATTAAGTTAGCAAAAACAAATAGTTAATGTTGGGTTATTATATATTTAAATTATCATGAAAACCTTCACATCAATATTTTCAACTTAAAACATTTTTAAATTCCAAACAAAATTTAAGCACCATAATGGCAAAAACAACCAGATACATGAAACTAAGACACAAATGTTCAAATCACTAATATGCAAAATCATTGAACCATTAATAAAACTCAGGTAATTCTAATAAATTTTCTGTTTCCTTATTTTGTTAGAGTTCAAATCCTTTTTAGGTGGAACATTTTTTATCCTGGACAAAAAATTTTATCCCGGATAGAATCCTGGATAAAATTTTAAAAAGTTGCAATAGTTTTTCAAACCTAACTTGTTTTCAGAATACTATCTTAAGGTGAATCATAAGTGAGGAAAAAATTTAACAAAAGAAGGTAGGGATTCAGTTCTTTATTAAAAAAAAAAGTTTTCTTCGATAAACATTTTTTGCAGTATTCAATTTTTGTTCTAGAAAATGTTTTTTTTTTATGTGGAAACCCCATCACAGGGCCATCAGTGATCAGTAGAATTTACCTGGTAGCTTATTCATTAATCTATACAAATAAAAAAACTAAAGAGAATATGATGAATCATACAACCATGTCTGCAAAGTGTGACAAATTATGCTAAATCAAATAACGGTAAAAAATAAACAATGAATAAGAACTCTTACTTATATAACACAAAGCTATTTAAATAATTAAGTGCAATGATTATTAAAATATTTATGAAGATGTATGAGATAGAGAAATATAAATAACAAATGTCAAGAGTAAAGGATAACAAATGACAATGATATGAACATACATACATATTACATCATATATCACACTTATAATTTACATTTCATTTACCAAGCAGTTACATAAATATAATCTCCTACACAAAGAAAACATCATTAAGAAAACTAAAGATACAAAAGTATGAAATCACACAAAAAAAAATTTACTATTATAATTTACTATTTCCTAACAGACTCTAATAGATTTTAATGAAATAAATGGGAATTATATAACTTTGTAATAGATCAAACCAGTAAATTGTGTAATAAATGAGAAAGTTCTTTGAGAAAATTAACAAACAAACAAAACACTATCCTTATATTACAAAGTTTAAATAACTATATATTTGTGCTAATATTACAATATATTTCTAGTAAAATAAAATAGTAAATTTTTTATACCTTGGTTCATGTGAAGAAAAATCAAGCATTTTTCTAGCACGTGATGATTCAGCAGGATTATGTTCTCTTTTAACAGGAGTTGCATCTCTATCACGCCCTGATCCTTGGCGAAGCAATCTACCCTGTAGCACTTCTTGGGTTGAATGGACATATATATGATGACTAAGTTCTTCCAATAATTTGGAATGCAGTTTCTAGAAAAAAAAGAAACATATCATCAAGAACAGATGAACAATTTTTACAAGAAATATGATATTCAGTTGTTATCTTAGCATAAAAACTATTTAAAAAAGAAAAAACATTAAAATACTCAATAAGCAAAAACCAAATCACACTATTTACTGAGTGGCTGAATCATAGAACAATGCTAAATGTGATACACTTAAAAAATTATGGAAAAACTTATGACTGGAGATAATGAACGCTGATCTATACAATCCTGGTATACAATGTACTGAACAGTGCAAAATAAAATCCTGAATGAATCTAGGGGTATGGAAATGAATTATGTAAATAGGCTCTGGGTTTAAATCCTGGTCAGGCTTGGTATTTTTCATACTCTACAAAAATTTACCTCTCATTAATTATAACTGTATAAGTGTAACCACAGGTTTACGGCGTAAACCTATTGCTTCCTTGAAAATAAATAATAGCGACCATGATAAGGAAACTTTTACTGACAGTAAAATACCCATGATTAATGACAGGAAAACAAGAAGTAGAACAAATGAAACTAATGCTTATAATAAACACCAATGCTTCGACAAACCAATGGATCACCACCAGTTAATGTAACAATGAGATTGTCAAATAACATACGTAGGCCAAGCCCATATTATGATTACAAAACATTTGAGAGATATTCCAGCTACTTCCCATACATTCAACCCTTTAATAAAGGGATCTATCTCATTTCTTTTATAAGAACTAATTTTTTGATGTGAACTCCATTTCTAAATCCCTTTGGATGCTTAATTTATGCCAATTATATATTAAGCAATTTTAATTTAATACAATGATTGCATACAGAAAAAAGTAATATATATATATATATAAATATTGAAATAAATTCTAATTTAATAATGTAATTCTAATACTTTTAAATTAATAATTGTCAATCCTACACTTTTGTTAAGTTTAATTAATAATTTATCAAATATAATTCATTATTTCATTAGTAAAAAGTCAGTAAGCAAATTCATCCATAGATGTTGAAAAATAGGTTTTCAATGAATAAAAATGTTCTTTTTTATTTTTGTCTATTCTAGAATTTTTGATGGCCAGGGTTTTACTGTATTTACTTAGAATGAGGAATGAGAGTCTAAAAATCACCATAAAAGTGCGTAAATACTACATGAAGTATAAATAACAGTAAAACATAGATTAATTACAATATACAGGTCAATCCATCTGAAGTGTTCCTAACAAACATAAGCTGGTTGCTTGGCCAATTAAAAAAAAAAGAAACTTACCCACTTATTTCCTATATGTTTCAGGACCTAAAAACTATTTTTTTTAAATCTTTTATTTAAGCAGTTTATCTTTGGTGGTGGCCATTTTTGTTACGGTGTACACACCTATTTTTGTAATTGTAAGAGTTTACAGAAAAAATCATAACTAATAAACTATTGGTCGTGGAAGTATAAAACAAACAGCAATTTTATCATATTCTCTCAAAGTTAAAGACTGGTCCAGTGGTTTATTTACCTACTTCTCTTCTTTCTATAAGAAAATTACCAATAAAGTTGAACATGAAAAACTGTGAAATTTCAATTTTGGTAATTTTTTTCAAGAGGCAGGGATGGCATACACAGTTTAAACTAATTTTTATATATAGGTATATGTTAGTAGTTTTATCATAAATAATATTAATGATGATATACTTACCCTTAAATGTTTATGATATTTTGAAAACTATTTGTTTTTTTTTAATTCAAATTTTGGCAACTCTGATGGGGGCTGGTGATAAAAATCTCAAATTTGCACAACTTGCAGAGTTTTTGTAGATGTTTATGGTAAATAAAAAAATTTCTTGTGTATTGTACTATTAAAAAAATTATAACCTCTCAAAAATCATGAAAAACCTGTTAAAAGTAACAAACCTGTAAAAGTAAAGGGGGTTTCTTGTCGTATTTGCACTTTACATTTTTTATATTTAGCCCCTATGTTGTTGAAGTTGATGTTTTCAACATTTTTAAAATAGGTTTTTTAAATTATTAATGGTAGGACGTAATTTAATGATAACTTAACCATACCAGTAACTTAATACAATTTTAATTCAAAAATTCTTGTAAAGCTTACACCAAAACTGAGATTTCAATGTGTAGCCTACATCTTTTTTCAAAGAAATTCATTTTTATTTTTATATTGGTTTATTTTTGTAAACACTATCGAAGAAAAAATAAATTGTAGCAAAATTTTAATTATTCTTCAATGAAATAGTTCTTGTAGCAAGGAAAGTTTATTATTTAGTGTGGTTAACAACAGTTTTGATATCTCTTCTAATAACTCTCCTGAAATTGTGTGAGAAAGACCCATCACTGTAGTTAGTTCAAATGATGTCAACTTTCTCAGAACTTTGCAGATCGGTACCCACACTTTGTCTTGTTGAGACTTTTGAAATGATATACATGGTCCAGCTGGATGAAAAAAATAAACCTGCACATTTGTCATTTTTGAGGGTAATATCTACCACTTCTATCCACTACAGATTGTCATACATACAAGCAATAGAGTATTTTCTTCAACTGAAAGCAGTACAATACTTGACACAGGATGGTATTCACAGTCCTCGGGAGTCTGAAGTAAAGTAACATCTTACAATGCTTTCTGACATGGGAACATACTTGTGGTAGCTTCTACTACCAACAACTTTTTCACAGCAGTCAAAATGTTTTTTTAGAGTTTCTGAAATCTTAGCTATTCATCTGATTTAATAAAAAAATACTTGATGTTTTTCAGCTTGTGATTACAAAATGAATACATTTCATCAAAGTTTAGTATCAGACTGTTTAATGGCCTTTGCAGGCTTGCCTTTGCCACCTCTTGTTTTGTTGTTCCTCCTACACCATCAAAGGCATTTTTCCAATGGATGATCCAAAGAAGTGCCATTCAGCTTCAAGGTTGAAGTTTTTTTGTGACTGCACAAAATAGCAAAATTCTTTCTATTTTTATACTGACTTGAACCACCATCCATAAAATAGATGAGCTTTTAATGTTCTGATGTACTTCCTTGATATGTGGTCTGTTAAAAGTTTTTGAAAGCAATAAAATGTTGCTGTGTCATGCTTCAAGTGATTACTTAAAATACAGATACTTCTATGTTGTAATATATCATTTTCCTTGAAATAGAACACAAAAGGGTGAACTGAGCTTGGCTGTTGACCCAATGGATGCTTGGTATCTCAACTTGAACAAGAAATGAAAAGTTTTCTGCAAAGTCTGCCAACACCCAACATTCTTCTTCACCTAATTCTGATTTTTTTCTTCTTGAAAAACTGAGCTTGAGATTTTTACATGAAATGGTGAGTTTCAGCTTTTACAATTTTTCCACTGATTCAAAAAACTCATCTTTGGTCTGAAGAACAGTAATCATCTTTGCCCTATCAGCTGTTAACCACTGTTTGTACATTATTGCATCTGGTAACACATAATCATACTCTTTGAAAAAGTTGAGAATGTCAAATACTGCCTGCTTACCTGGACATTTAGTGCACACATTCATCATACAGCTGTAGTTATCCTTGTCACAAACAAAGATATCTACCAAGTCCTTGATCACCATTAAGTCTGGGGACCATCAATCACTGTATGAAACCTGGATGCACCAGGCAGGATATACCATTTTGGATGGATTTCGCAGAACTTTGATCTTCCAATTTTTTCCTCAGAGTTTTCACTTTTAAAGGAGACATACAATTAATTCATTTTTTATCAGAACAAGGCGCTTTTGATTATGCACTTTGACATATCAACACCGCATACTAACACAATCCTTTTTACAAGGACACACCCTGCTACTATTGTCACCTTCATAAAATAACACTATTTTTTTTAATTGTGTCGTTACTAATTCCTGTTTTATGTCTTTTACCTAACTCTGGTAGAATACCTTGCTCATTAACTAATTCTCTAAATTTAAATTTGGAAAAATGTGTTCTTTAAGAGCTTGCTTTAGAGCAAGCTCTTAATAGTGTTATTTGTCATAAGTTATTTTATGAATTCTCAAAGGTTCACAACAGAACTATCCAAACAGGTTATTGAATTTTGACAAAAACCTTTTTTCATGATATTTACAAACACTAGTGACATTTGAATTAACACATAAAAAAATAAGTTGTTAGTTTTCATCACTAAATTCACAAATTTTAATGAGTTTTTTGGCACTGTTCCATACACTGTTTAATGACACTCTTCATTCACATAAATTGCTATGGAACATTGTTCTTCCATTGTTTTATCTAAAATTACTTGAAAATAATGTAAAAATTTAACTGATTTTAAAATTCGCAAATATAATATTATTAAGTAAAACTTATTTATTTAAACAATTCCAAACATAGGATGAAATTTGAGACACTCCATAAAGATGTGAACAAGTCACTGACTAATGTCAGACTGACCAGTCTGTAACTGCAAAGCTAAATGATGCAACAAGCATGAAGGAGCATGTTGCAACAGGAATTTTCCTGATGACTGGAAATGACTTCAAGCGCCTGTTTTAACATGAATACTGCAGATGAATGGTTCAAACAAGTCTATTTCAACTATAATAATAAGTATAAAAATATTAAAGTGCCAAGAAGACAAGACAACCCCTTGGGTCACTTAGTTAGCGCGAGTCAAAATGGTGTTGTTTTTAACAGGTTTTTCATGATTTTGAGAGGTTATAACTTTTCTGTTAGTACAATATACAAGAAACTTTTTTATTTGCCATAAACATTTACAAAAACACTGTAAGATGTACAAATTTGAGACTTTTATCACCAGCCCCGTCAGAGTTATTTGAAGCCAAAATTTGCATTTTTTTTAAAAATTAGATTTCAAAATTCATAAATATTTAAGGAACATTTCATTTATTTTTAAGAAAAATAATTCAAACTGTGTACACCATCCCTGCCTCTTGGAAAAAAATTACCAAAAATGAAATTTCATTGTTTTTTATGTTAAACTTTAGTGGTAATTTTCTCATAGAAAGAAGAGAGATGGGTAAATAAACCAATGGACAAATATTTTGCATTGAGAGAATATGAATAAATTGCTTTTTCTTTCATCCTTCCACGACCAATAGTTGTTCAGTTATGATTTTTTCCTTAACCCTTACAATCCCAAAAATAGGGGTGCGCACCATAACAAAAATGGCCACCACAGGTAAACTGCTTAATAAAAAATTTAAAAAAGTAGTTCAAAAAGGTAGTTTAAGGTCCTGAGACATGTAGGAAACAAGTGGGTGTTTTATTTTTTTTTGAATTGGTCAAACAACCACCCTTGGGTCACTTGAAATGGACTGACCCATTAATAAACAGTTAGCTTAATTTAACTCACTGAACCAGCTTGAATAAAACAAGAATTTAATATTATTAAATATTAGACAACTAATTTTAAAATTAAGAGATAAACCTTTTTTTAAGACAACTACCAGTGGAAAGAGTGCTACAAAATGCTCCATAAATAATGAGCTAATAATTAATTTAAAAATACCTTTGGAAGAAAAAAGTTCTATTAATTTGAAGAAAATTTCCGTAACTTGTGAATCAATTATTAATTAATAATCTTAATTTTTTAATATCACTTGTCAACAATGATTTTGTAAATATGAGTGAATAACTGGTTCTTATAGTATTTTTCATACTGATTTCAAATATGACTTCTATCAGGCACAGTAATTAAAATGAACAAGAATGTGGCTCATTCTAACTATTTTCATCTTATTATAAACATATCATCCGCTCATTAGTTATGTCATAATTCTGTCATTATTTACTTATAAACTGTCATGCAGAATAGAGAAATATTTTTAACTATCATTCATATTCGCAGGTATATGTTGTTCAGTAAAGTGAGTATGTTTATTAAATTAGTGTGTTTATAAAGTGTTTCTTTTTAAACAATATTAGTTATTGTAATGTATTAACAATACCTTGCAGTTGCATTAATCATCCAAACAATTTCTGCTACATCTGTGGTGAGGTAATGAAGTCTCAGAAAAGAAATATAACTCCACTGATAAAAGAGTCATATGAACTGTATTTTGTATGTAAATTAGGTAATCAGGGCAAATCTTGGGCTCCTCATATTTGCTGTGCTTGGGTAATATATTGTTGAACTGGTTGGCTAAATTGATCTCGTCACATGCCATTTGCAATTCCATTGGTTTGGAGAGATCCACACCACAGACAGTTATTTTTGTGTAATAAGATATCTGCTAACGATATAACAGCTAAAACTAGACATACTGTTAAAAATCCTGATATTCCCTCTGCTGTGTGGCCAGTACCACATAGCCAAGAGCTTCCAATTCCAGTACCACCAGAAACATGGAACTTAGATGAAGATGAAAATGTCAAATCCTGTGCTGACTTATCAGGCGATAAAGAAAGAGATCCTAACTTTTTAGAAAATAGATATATTGAACCCCATTTAATTAATCAGTCAGCATTACATCATCTGGTTTGTGATCTAAATTCTATTTAGGTTTGTATAGGTCTGTGTCTACCTACTGCAAATTACAGCAGAAAAAAAAAAAAAAAAATAGATTTTAGACGAGTACAAAATGTATGTAATGTATTGTCAAATTATGTTCACCATACATTTTTTGTTTCGAAAGAAATTTCAATTACAAAAAACTGAGCTCAATAGAAAAAAAATCTATTAACATATATGAGCTGAGCTGAGCTGAGCTGAGCTATACTTAATTGTATGTTTGGCTCAGTGGAGAAGGGAAGGGGAAGAAAAAAGAACAACATATGAAATCAGAATAAAAAATACTATAATAATCAGCCATTCACACTCATCTAACAAAAAAAAATTAAATTTTGCTGACCAGTGTAATTAATTAAACAATAAAAACATTAAAATACAAAACTATAAAAATATAATCATATGACTTTAGTTACAGCTTAAACTCAAGAAGGTTAAATAAACTAGTGATTTAAAAATAATTTAATCTTCAAAATGGTGTCATAACCATTTGAACATCTGGAAAACCTAACAAAACAGAAAAGTAAGACCAAAATGTCAGTGGTCATAAAAACTCAATAAACTGATTTCTGTTTGGTTTGTTTAACTTCATACCGATAATATTGCCTGGTAATAAGTGATGAATTACATTTCTAACTGGGTATGTGAATAAAATAAAACGTTTGGAGATGTACAAACCAAATAAAATTAATCAAAAGGTACAGCACTGTATTAAACTCAACGCATAATGTGCAGCAGCATCCTCTGGAATAATCTTTCCATATTTTTTTGAGAACGATATTAGAAATGCTTTTACCATCACATCAGAGCAGTATGATTACATGATTGAAGAATTTTGTCTCCTCATTTTACAAAATCGTAAAATCAATCCAGACATGTGGTTTCAATAAGAAATGGGTGACCAGTCCCACAGCTAGACAATCAATGAATACAGTTAAATATCTGTTTCTAGACCATGTGGATATGATGATATTCCTTGGCTTTAGCAATTCATTCCCTAAGAAATATTGAAGAATTCACAGAAATATTTGACAAAAAGTTAACGCAATTATTGTCTAACTATTCTTGGCATAATAGGTATAAGGTTTGAAAAAAAATTTAATGGATTTGATGCTAATATAACAAAATGATCACTAATAAAGTGATTCAATACTTTAAAAATTTTCGTTTAAAGAGGGATGGAACAAAGATTAAAAATTTGTTTAAGATCATCTCTTTCTTTTCTAAAATACATTTTCTCTCAAAATTAATTTAAGTAATAAATTAAATTAGTTTGTCAATACTTAATTTTTCTCTCAAGACCTGTTTTTAAATTATTTTGACAGGAATTTTAAATTATGCATAATAAATGAAAAGAAAACACATAAATAAAAATGATATATTCCAAATTCTACATTAAATAACAGGTAAAGATATATTATTTTTCTTTAACAATGACATTGATTGACAGCAATTACAAGATGACAGGTCGTACTATGAAGTCAAGGTTAGTTCTTATTACTTCTAGTTATAATTAATTCCATGATAATACCAGAAAATAAACTAGGTAACCATGAAAATTCCTTAACTTACTATATTTAAAATTTATAGCATTATAAAATAAATTATTAAATTATGTAAAATTTGAAATACATAAGTTTTTAAGTTTATTTTTTAAATACTCCAAAATACAACCTCTAAAAACCAATAGTTATAAATCTGTCAAAAAAATGAAAACTGTTATATTTCCAAAACACCTTCCCTAACTATAAAAAAACTATAAAACTATAAAAAAATAGTTTCTTTACAACTAAAAAACGCAAACCACTAAATTTCAAAACAAAATTTTTCTATTTGAAAACTGATATATATATTACACATTTCAGTTTCATAAATCAATTAAATGAAACCAATACTGTTTTAATAATAATATATATATATATTAACTGCAGTTCAGAGGTTAGATGATAAGAATAACTGATGTTAATGATTTATTAGATTTCAATGAACAGGGACAATATAGTATAAATTAAAGATAACTTTAACAAGCAACCAATTATAGCCAATGGACCAGTAAAATTTATTGCTTGTAGTAAGTACTTAACCTTTTCAGGACAACATACAGTAAATCCTAGTTCATGCTCAGACTAGGTTATTTCATTAAAGTTACTCATCTTTATGTAGTCATGCTCTGTATGATTAATCACTTCCCAATCTCAAGAAATAAATATTATTTTAATTCATTTAAATTTAAAACTATTTTTTTCTGTAAACAAATTTTAAAACAATTTTTATTATAAACATTAAAAAAATTAAGCCTACTTTTAAACAAAACTAAGGACTCATCAATTACTACATTTTAAAAAGGATAAAACACATGAAATTTTTTTTTTCAATTTATCTAATAATTCTTGAATTTTGAAAAGATGGAGGCTGAGTAGTTGTTTTTATTATTGGCAAAATGAAGCATACTAAAAATGTTCAAATATCTGACTCTTCCCATCATTTCAGAAAATACTGGGGAATGTAATAGCCTGTCTGCTGACCAGTACTCTATAGAACTTTCTTATTTCTTGGCATAAGCATGGTCAAACACAAAAATGTATGCAGTTCATCTACGTCAGTTGGTTTCCAATGCTGTAAATTTAAATGAGAAGATCGATTTTTTCAGAGGCTTGGATATAATATGTGCTTGTTTCATTCACTATATGTTCAATATTTTAGAATGATGGTAACATGATTTTATTTTCTCTATTTCCAGCTGTTAGCTGCAACTTATCGATAGTGCAAATAGTTCATTTTAAAACCAATAAAGTGCAGTACATGTTGGTGAAAGAATTATATTAGTCTCGTTAACACAATGGTAGTACTAAAATGGTAAAATTCTGAAACGAGTTTACATGACTGTATTCTGTGAGGACTGTTTACTGCAGTTGTGTAAGCACGATGCCAGTCCCAAAAAGGTTAAAATGTATAATATTAATAGATTTTAATTCACCTACATTAAATAAAAAATTATAGTGCAAAGTTACTAGCCATATAGAAGAGAGCAAAATAATTTTCTTGTTTTGATTTAATTGGAAAAGGATCTTTTAACAATTTTAAATTTAAATTTAAATTTTAATGTACAATTTGCAATGTATAATTTTAATTTTAATGTGTAATTTGCAATGGGAGATTTGAAAAATTATAGAGCAACTGATGATGCGAGGTACTCGCGAAAGGGCTTTTGCTTAGATTATGGAATAAAGTAAGTATCATCCTATTCTATTTTATTTTATTAATTCTGTACTTGGGTTGTTTGGATTAATATAAAATAATATATATATATATATATATATTTTCTGCTTTTTTTTTTTAATAACTTAATTTTTATTATTAGAATAGTAAATAATTAAATCATATTTCACACTGTAATCTTTAGCTATGGAAGAGCCTGATGTGCATAGATGTAGTTTACCCTCTTTTCCAAGAACAAATGGTATAATTTTCTGGGTACAATATTTGTTTAACTATATTTGACTAAAGAATGCTTTGTACGTAGTTAAATATCTAGTCTAGCAGTTCATCTTCTCTATATTGTTCATATTACAGTATAATTGTAATAAAAGAAGAGTTACACTGTATTGCTAAACAAGAGTTTAACAATTCCTAAAAGGTTTGTAAAAAAAAAACTTTAAGGAAAACATATTACAACTATCCTGATAAAAAGACCAAATTAATCCTTAAAGTATACTATTCTTAATCTTAATTCCCTCAAGACTATATCTTAATTAATAATTGGTAACAACAAACTTTTAAGAATTTCTTAGTTTGAGAACTTAGGTTTTTAATCAAAATGTTTAATTAATGCACTATATTTAAGATGTATAAACAGTAAAATAAAAATAAAAATACTAAAATGTTACCTGTGTGTTGGCTGCTAATTGATCACGTAATTCAGACAACCCATCAGCACCTTTAAGACTAATTCCATCTTGTGAAACTAACAACTGAGTTGCATGAAGGTAATGTTTACGTGCCATAAAATTATTTAACTGGGATGGAACTTCTTGCAGCTGATTTCTGAATATAATACATAAAATTATGAAATCACTGACAAAGTACAATTTTACCTTTTTATAATCAAAAATTGGGTAAAAGTAATTAAAAAAATTACAATTTTTGTTATGTAAAAGATTATTTTTTTCTTTTTTTACTCCAAATATTTCTGTTAGTCCTCCCTGCTATTAGTCAACACCTTGGTGTTGGCCAAATGTTTTAACAATCAAAAACAGATATAATCTAATTTGTTCAGTTTAGCTCAGAAACTAACATCATTCCAAATACAATACAAAGTGGAAATGATTAAATAATAAAATAAAATTATAGCATACCTTTCATAAATAAAATCTTTCTATTTAGTCCTGACAGTATGATATGGTTGTTCATTTTTTTTTAACATAATTACTTTATTTATCTCTTTTATTAATTAGTTTCAACTAAACAAAAATCCTTGTATTAAAAAAAAAAAATCCTGCCACATGAAACAGATAAGAACAAAAAAAAGTGTGTACTAGAGATAAATATTTTAAAAGTTACATACCGAATAAAAAAATAACAGTAACCATCAAATATGACAGAAAAAAATAGAGTACAAAGAATCAGAAAAGATGTAAAACTAATGGAATATTATCATTTCTGTCCACTGATTAAATGAATGAAATACCAAACCATGCTGTTGAAAACAATTGTAGCATTACTGTGGGAAAAGAAAATATAAAGCAGACTAAATGTACAGATGATCAAGTAGTAACTGCATAAATTAAAGAGTAATTATAAATGTTGATGAATATAATTCATGAGAAAGAAGATAAGTTTGGAATGAAAATAAAATGAAAAGGGAAAAATTATAGAAATAAAACAGATTAAATTTAGAAATAAAGTGTAATAGGAAAAGTTTTAAGTACGAAGTAAGTATTACCACAATATATAATAGACGTAGAAAAATTTTTTTTTTAAATAGTAGAAGGAAGATTGGTATTCTGGAATATAGTAGATATCAAAAAAACAAAAATCTCAATATGAGTAAGAAAATTATTATATGATCTAGAAATATGGCTTTGAGAAAAAAGGAAAAAGATTATTTAGAATATTCTGAGATAAAATGGGATAAAAGGAATAAAATGGAAGATAAAGTAACTAGTCCAGAAATGTCGAAGAAAGAACCATATTAGAGGGGATAAAGAAAATAAAAAGAACTGAAAAGAAATTTACTTGGCACAGGAAACTATTTACAAAAAGAAATAATAGAAAAAATAAAATTAAAAAGAAACAGAGGAAGAAATAGGAAATTTATTAACTGATTTTAATAAAGAAGGAAATAATCAGCTGAAACCTATCTTTAGATAGATTCACCATTGATAACGATAACAAGCACACAAACAGCATATCCACTTGAATGCATGTGTACACGTGTGCAAGTATACACATACACAAACGCAAGTGTTAAGTATAAAGAACAATCATAGTATTAACCCCGGTTAATATTAACATATAGTATCATAGTATTAACAAATAATGTGAGTATGTTGCCAAAATGAACTACTGTATTCTGATACACTTCTTTTACTTTTGGCTTTTTTTCAAGTCACCCCTAGGTAAGCATCTAGCAACTGTAAGCATTATGATAAACCCTGAAAGGTATTTTAATTTCTTTAATTACTCTGAAAGACTATGCAACTCTATCCATAGAATTGCATAAACAAATGTAAAAATGTAAAAGTTATAAAAGAAAAATTGTTTTTCTTTTACTTTTACAGCTTCTTTACCACTATTTTTGCCTTGTCCTCTTTCACCTAAAATCTGTTGTCTTGTACAATACCTTAATTCACTTGTTTGATTAAGTCAGTCTGTTGAATATTAATTTCAATATTTTTTTTTTCAAAAAAACATTTACAATAAGGGATACTGATATGAAAGAGACTTTAAAAAACAAAAACCAAAAAATTAAAGAACTAATTTTTATGTAACAATGAGAGTGGTAACAGAACAAGAACAATCAAAGATCTGAGGCAAAATAAATAATGCGACAAGATCAAGAACACAGACTTAAGTAAACAAA
Source organism: Lycorma delicatula (assembly GCF_047948215.1). Lineage (NCBI taxonomy): Eukaryota > Metazoa > Arthropoda > Insecta > Hemiptera > Fulgoridae > Lycorma > Lycorma delicatula. Next base: position 19,119,346 of record NC_134459.1, read on the forward strand.
CACACTTTATAATTAAAATATAAATTAGCAGTAATTAATTATTTATAAAAGAAAATGATCTATTTGTTTTACATACATTTCTTCTAATAACTGCAATGTATGTTTATGTTCTATGCCCTCAACCCATAACTTCTTTAATTCATCTCTTCTGCAACTCAACAGTTTCTTACATTCATGTAAATTTTCTTTGACAACTCTTATCTTTTCTCTTGATCTATTTACTAATGATGAAACTTTACTGAATGTCTGTAAAATGGAAACTAATAAGTACATGTAAATAACCATAAGATATTTCTGCCATTGCTGGCTAAAATTTGAAAACATAATTTATATAAAACCTAATCATAAAATAATAATTTCAGCCTTATCATTACTAACCGACAAAATGAACTAAATTTTAACACAAGTTACTTACAGATAAGAAAACTAATAAGGTTAAGAAACATAAAATAAATAAAGCTTAACTAAAAGCGGGTTATGGTGAGCAAAATTGAAATTTGTACACCTTGGCATAAATGGCAGTTTAACGAAATACAAGGAAGGAAAAATGTTAACACTTCATGAATGTCCTTTTAGTTTTAGTCATACACATTTAAACAGTATTTCATTTCTACATTATTACTAATGATCGACAAATAACAAAAAAATCTGCTGACATGTTAAATTTAAAAAAGCTTTATCACGTCATCTGTAAGTCTTCAATCAAGAATATTTTTATAATACTACATTCAGGAATCTTTTTTTTCCTGTTTAGCCTCCGGTAACTACCTTTCAGAAAATACTATGAGTGTAAATGAAATGTAGTCTTGTACAGTCTCAGTTCGACCATTCGTGAAATGTGTGGTAAATTGAAACCCAACCACCAAAGAACACTAGTATCCACGGTCTAGTATTCAAATCCAAGTAAAAATAACTGACTTTACTAAGATTTGAACGCTGAAACTCTCGACTTCTAAATCAGCTGATTTGGGAAGATGCATTCACCACTAGACCAACCCAGTGGGTTACATTCAGGAATCTGGTTGTACTGGAACTTAGTGAGGAAATCTTTTAAAATAAAATAGTAATACACCTAAAAAAATGAAGTACCAGGTACATCAAAACCTACTTAGAAATCAGAAAATTATATGAACAAAATGACAAAGAAAGTAATTAATTACAACCAAAAATCTTTATAATATATATGAGTAAAAGAAAAAATCAAGCTTAAACTAAAACGAAACTAGAGTTATACATTACAGAATGTGACTGATTTTAAAATGCTTAATGTTAAAAATACTAATGAATACATTAGCTAATGATAAACAGACATTGTAATAAATTTCACTATCTGAAAAACCACTATTTATTATCATAAATCATGCTAACAGAATGTAAATTAATCATCCTTTGATCATTTTAAATCAAATATTTTAAACAACACTACTTTGTAACAATTTCTTTCTATTAAATATTATTAATAAACAAACTCATTTTTTCTTTAGGACATTACTGTACTTTTTCTGCATGACAGGAAGTGGTTTCAAAAAATTATTATTTATCAGACAATTGATCAAAATATACTGCTATGAAAAATCTTTTTCATCATAAAAAAAGGTGGAAGTTGTAACTGGATGTTAACCAATAGTTGTCAGAATGAATATAAATATGAATAAATATGCAAATATAAATTACACATATCAAATCATAAATTAAATTATATATAAATCTTCAACTCCGTATTCCCATGCATATGCTTTGAGATTATGTGCTGAATAATTCATAAAAAAAATATAATATTTTTTTTTTAAAAAGAAGCTCAAATCAAGAATAGAAGTTTTGAGTTAATTACAAGTCTTAAACCGACTTACACCTTAAGCCTTTTACCAGTCAATATGTACATGATGAATTACTGTGATGAATTCTCTTTTACATTATAAAATTTATTGAATTTATTATTAATCCAGGAAGTATCTGTTTTGGATTTAACTTTTTCTATATGATCACTATTTTTTGCTTTAATGCCTCCGGAATATCATCAGAAATGATTATTTTGTTATGCACCAGTTGAAAAAGTTGTGCTTAAAAGTTTTTAGTATGTTTAGCAAGTACGTTTAAAAAACTCCCTAGGCTGTCCTAATTAACTGATTTAATTTTTCAAAATGCAACTGAAGTTTGAGTGCTCTTTTATATGTCATTAGATTTTCAATAATCTACGACTTTATTTCAGGCTCTACACAATTTGGAAAAATCACTTTTTTTTAAAAATCTGCATTGGAAAATTATTGTGCAAAAACTGTCAAACCAATTTTGTTGAAATCTGGCATACTGTTTTATCATATCAAAAAGTTCTTTGAGGCTAAATCTGAAAGTCCTAAGTATAATATAAGTACTCGAAAAGAATTCCCAAAAAATCTTGTATTTTTTTCATTTTTTTGGCAGTTATTGCTATTTTTACATCAATAATAACACATTTTTCGACTTGCAACCAATGATATAATGTGTAGAATTTCATAAAAAAACTTTTTTCTTCTCAATCTTTTCTCTAAAATGAACAGTTAGTGAGTTATCTAGGAAAATAGGAGAAAAAATGGATATTTTTGTGATTTTTTTTACATTTTGTTTAATAAATATTTAAGCGCACCTTTTTCAAGTGGCGCATAATGAAATAATCATTTCTGATGATATTCCAGAGGCAAAAATCTAGATAATATTCCAGATAGCAAAAATTAGCAATCATATAGAAAAAGTCTGAATATGCCCATTTTAAAACAAATACTATAGATAGGCAATGAGTTAATCCTCAAAAAATCAAAATTTCAGATTAAATCAATTTATTGATCTATTTATAACTATGAAGATTTTGCAATAATGATTTAACCCAAATAATCATATTAAGAAAAAAAAATAATATCCCTTTTACAAATTTCTTCATTTACAGTACTAAGGTTAAGAAAAAAGGATTCAACCAGCTAATGCCGGTATCTGTGGCGCGAGTGGTAGCATCTCGGCCTTTCATCAGGAAGTTCTGGGTTCAAATCCCGGTCAGGCATGGCATTTTCATTTGCTACAAAAATTGTCATTTATCTCATCTTCTGAAGCAATACCTAACAGTGGTCCTGGAGGTTATAAAAAAAAATTAAAAAAAAAACCATATTCATGTAAAGTACAAACAGGGATATTCAATATCTGGTGTGAAAATGTAGCCTGATTTGCTACATTTTCAATTTTTGAGCTACAACTCAAGAAATTGGGTTGTGTTTACGTATGTATATTAATAAAAATATTAAGGCATCAGTTAATGAACTGCACTTGTGGTCTGATTATTGCAGGGAACAGAAGTGATGTACTAAACTTGTTCTGTTAAAACATTGCCTGTTAAATCACCAGTCACATCAAAAAATACAGTTATAATTTTTATTACCAAAGCATACATGTTTATTAAATGATGCATAATTTGGGGATGTCGTGCATTGAAAATTCAGCAAAGATTATAAACTGACATAGACTACATTACTGTGAAATAAAACTGAGGAAAAAGTTTTAAAAAAATTATTAAAATTATATATAATAATGTTTTTATTCCTTTTTTTAATTAAAACAATTCAGTTTCAAAAAATGGATTTTTTTTCTATTAATTATTAACAAAACAAATTAACATTATTTTCTTAACAATATTTTACAAATTAAATTTCTTTTAATTTTTTTATAAATAATAATAATAATAATAATAATAAAAGTTTTTAATAACACTATTTTATTCAAACTGGAATAATTATTTTACAATCATGGTATTTGTTATAAGCAATATTTTAACACTGTTTATTTTCAAGCTCATTAGTTTAGCTAAAAAACGTTTTACGCAAATTATCTGTTACTCAAATTATGTTATTACTCAAACATAAAAAATGGATGTTTATTTTGAGAATTATTTCTAGACTTTTATTATTAGTAGATTTAGATTGGATATTGATAAAGATTAAATACTTTATAAATATTTTGATATTTTTTATAAATAAGTTAATTTTTTACTTATACACTTGTGTTTTAATACAATTTTTTTCATTTTTATAATTTTTATAAAGAGTATTATAACATGTTTCTACCAAGCTAATTATGGTTTGATTCATTTTAATAAACAGTAGCTTCATATTATGTTTCTGATTTTTGAAGTTGAAGGTTCTGAGGTAAAATCCTAGTAAAATTTAGTTTCTTTTATATGGATCTGAATACTAGGCAGAAGATACCAGTACTTGTTTGGTGGTTGAGGTTCAATTAACCACACATCACAGGAATAGTAAGCCTGAGTCAGTACAAGACTATTATACACCCCATTTACATTTCTATATATATCATCGTCATTTCATTGGTCTGTGGGGGGGGGGGGTACTTGCTTATTGTTCACCAACTGAACAAATTGCAATGCACACATTAGGAAAATAATAATAAATATCACATTTTTATAGCGTAGTGTTTCTTTTTTTAAATTGGTTAAACAGAATTTTTTTTAAAGAAAATTCAATATTTTCAATTTTTCTATGATAATATAAAATAAAACAAACTAATTTTATTTAAATTTTGATTCCTTTTTAATTTCCACTAAATTTTGAATTTCTATAAGCAGTAGAGTTTAAAATTGTTACTTAAATTAATTAACAACAAATCACAACAAAAAATAATAAGTAATCATAAACCTGTGAATATAATGTGTAAAGCAGTTTAAAATCATAAGGCTATTATATTAACATTAAAGGCTATTTTCTTGAAAAGTGCAGAATGATGGTTGACTCCTTTATTACATATCTACTTATATATTGTCTTAAAATGTCAAATTATCAAACTGAAAGCCTACAAAAGAAAATTATCATCAGTTTTCAACAAAACTTTATAATTCAGTTAACCTCAAACACGTTCATCAATACTTTTTTACAGCCCGTGCATTCATCTTTAAAATTCAATTCACTCATCATTCAGCTCAAAAACTAGATTCATTATTTGTAAAATATTTCCATATTTCATCAAAAAGATTTTCAAATAACATCATAATAAAATAAAAACTGAGATCTAAGAATAGTAAATCAAGAATTAAATGGTTACATTAAACTAGGCTGGTCCAGACAGCCTTTATAGTTATTTATTTCCATAAGCAGTAGTTTAAAATTGTTACTTAAATTAATTAACAACAAATCACAATAAAAAATAATAAGTAATCATAAACCTGTGAATATAATGTGTAAAGCAGTTTAAAATCATAAATATAACAGGGAACTGAAAGCAGCTGCAGTTTAAATCACAGCAATGAAGGCCATTTTTATAAAATTGCAAATATATGAGTGTACTAGTCAAAGGACTACCAGTAAAAATATCTACATGGCAGAGAGGTAGATTTCAGCCTTTCACCTGGAGGTTCCAGGTTCAAATTCCAGTCAGACATGGTATTTTTCATACGCTACAAAATTCCATTTCCATATCCCATACACAAGATTCAAGCTTATGTGGTGATGTCATCAAGCAAAAAAAAAAAAAAAAAATTAATGCACAACATAATCAGGTATGAATAAACACTACCAATTTATTCTAGTTTTTATCATACAACAAGCATATTTTATTGATTTCTTCTCTACGATGAATACTAGCAAATACTTTATCAACAAATATTGTTTATTTGAAAATTTGTTTACTGCTTTTTCTTATAACTTAATGTTTATGAAAGATTTTCAATAATATTTTTATAAAGTTAGGCTGGTTTCCTTCTGATATTTATTATATATTTTATACTAAATGAAATATACTTAATTTAATCAATTTTTTTTTTTTAATTTGATTCAATTTCAAAATTTCCATTTTGAAAAACTAAAAACCAAATAAATTCAAAGCTAATGCTTGATAATATGTAGTGTGATTTTGCAGAGTAAAAAAATGACAAGCCAGACCATTGGTTTTATTTTCTTTAGAAACATTTCCTACTCAATTATAAATAACAAATATTAAATATAAATATTTAGTAGTAAATATTAAGTATAAATATTTAGTACATTAAATAAAAATGTTAAGTACAAGAAGTCATTACTTTAAATTACATGTATAAAAGAACTTAAAGTAGATTTTGCTGGATTAAATCAAATACAAACATTTTTCACAAAATCAACATTTCTTCTAATCCCTATCTTTCCCAATAAAGATTTCTATTAAACTACAAATATCTTTCAAAAGATACCCTAATTTTTTCTTGACAAAATAGCTAGTCAAGAAGTAAAGCTTAGTTCAATGTTGTTCTTAATGTTACAAGGCATACGTGTCTTTCTAATATTGTTTATAAAAATAGTCAATTGCCCCTACAGTCTTTGTATGTAAACACATTAAATGATATGACAAATTGTACTTTTGACCAGAAGAAGAACATGTTGATTAATTAACTCCAACAAATTCATTAATTTTGCCAACAGCTCAATACTCAGCTCAAAGCCCAATACTCAAGCTGGAACAATATGTAGGATTCAGCATGCACTTGAATACAGTGCTAAATTCATGCATTATTACACAAATAAAATAATGGTATAATCTCTTAAAGATGAATGAATTTCAGAGGAACGCAATTGTCAGTAAGCAACACTAATTTTGTTTCTCACCTGTTGATCACTCTCCACTGAAGTTCATCCCTTTTAAAATGATTATATCTTTCTTATATTTAAGTAATAATAAAATGAATTTAACATCAAGTTGAAGCTTACATACTGTTTCAACTTTGGTAATACTGAGCTCAAATTTAATGAACTTGTGTTTTTCAATATTTTCTATTGAATTATTTAATGTTATTTCTAGGCTTAAATCATATATTAAATATATGAAGTACATTAAATATATAAATATAAATATATATATATATATATATATAAAATAGTAAAAATGACATTAAAAATACTATCCATCGTAATAAAAATCATTTTATATCATCCTCTGTTAAACACCAAAATCTGGAAAGGTTTAAAAAGTCTCATAATCATTAACTAATCTAGTAAAACAAAGGTAACTAAACAAACCTGCATCACTAGCGCTAATTCTTTATCATAGAGTGATATTAATTCATCTAGTTGCTGATCACTCTTTTTGTAATCTTTTTCCAGTTTTGCTTTTTCTTTATCCCTCTGCTCATTAGATTCACTAGTGGATAGTGTTCTAATAACATTCATCAAAAGCCCACTCTAAAATAAAATTAAAAAAATATTATTCTTAATTATATCTAATAAATTATTAACTAAGAAAACCATATAATTATATATTAAAAACCTTACTAATATAATTAACAAAAATAACTTTCAACCAAATCAAAGTGAATAATGACAGTTAAAATCTAAAATTTCAAAAGAATTATTTTAATGAAATTTCTTTGATCAACTCAAGTTTTAATATAATAAAGATACCATGTTATGACTAACACCACTCTAAAAAATAACTTCACAATAAAAAACGTAAAATATAAAAAATTAAACTATCTGTCAATGTATAATACAGGAATGTCAATAAAAAATAAAACACGGAAGTTAAGTGATGCTGGTACCAGCATTATCTTATCATAAGACAACACCACAAGAGGAAACCACAATCCATTCAAACTGATTTGTAACGATTATATTTTAAAAATACATAATAGTACTATAAACTACCATTATGCAACATTCGAAATAGCTTCTTCCAATAAATTACTAATAAATAAATTCAAAATAACATGAAAAAAACAAATGCAACGATTTCACAAGTGTAAACTAAATTAAAATAAGAAAATAACACAAGGAATAAACAGTTTTAATTTTAAGAACGATAATTAACAAGAAAAATTAATTCAGTTAATGGATAAACACAAAATAAATTATACTATCATTTAAGCGAACTGTCAAAATTCGAACTTTTAACCTTAATTTTTTTAGGTTAGTTTTGCATAGCCGATCAATCACTTACAGTTTCTTTTGGACTTTTAATACCCCTTGGGGGTTTTGTTGGTGGTGGTACCGCCGACATCGTTTCTGCTACTACCTACTGTTAACGATACGTTGTAAAAAAGATTAATAGCTTAAACAAACACAAAATAAAAAAAGTCATTACAACTATACGTCCATAACACTTGCCAGATGTAAGCTTACTTCACTCAGGTTAGGCAACATTATATTACAAAGTTTCTGACACGCGCTAAATTCTTGCATGAATTTTGTTAGGACCCAACGGTATAGTGTGAGTTACCTTTGAATGCCATATTCGGGCTTTTTAATGTAACTGATGTGGTCATTGTTATCGAAACTTTCAACTAAAGCTGCTTTCTCATCACAATGTTGTTCACATAATGAAAGTTTAATATTTGGGCGTCATAATTTAAAACATGAACTCTGCATCAAATAGTACTTATTCCAAAATATTTCATAAAAGTGTAATAATTACGGAAAATTCTGTACCTTTAAAGATTTTTCGCTAGTAAGCACTTATTTTTAAATACAAGTATATTTATGTGAGGGTCGGTAACTGGAATAATATTGTGTAATTATTTTAGATGATAAAAACAAAATTTTGTCCTATGCATTAACTGATGCAAGAGTTCCACAAAAAAATTTTAGGACTGACAAAAAATAAAAAGAACACTATAGATTTCTCCCCACTTCTCTGATTTTTAAACATTCATATTAAACACCTTGTATATAAAAATGAAAAAGTCTTTAGCAGGAACTGTTTTTCAATATATATGCTGCTCAGATGGGGGGCTGTAACACATATGTGGAGCTTGAGAAAATTTCGATATTTTTTGTTAAAAAGTTGTTATGTTTACATCAAAGCACACCTTATTATATCGCTTATCTAGAGAGGTAGGGATTTAATTTTTCTACTCATGCATAGGCTTCATTGTGATTTCATTAAAGATATGAAAATGCCAACATATATTTGCCCAAGAAGCTGGCTCATTTAGTGATTGATGGAAGGTTGGTTTGATTAAAAGTTTAGTTAGATCTGGCATATGATCATGTAAGTCATCTTACTATTTTACAGCAAAGAAAAGTTACATTGTAAAGATCATTTGAATGCTGTGCTGGAGAAGAATAGGGGGGATACAGAAGTATTGTGTTCAGTCAGAGCTTCTACTGCTACATATCATAATTTATGTTAAATGTTTGGGTGAGCTTGGCATATGTATAATATGTATTGGCATATGTATAATATGTATTGGCATATGTATAACTGATGGTTATAACAAAAATTTTATTGTATTAATTTTTAAAGTTCTGAGAGCTAAGTTAGCATTAAACTTTGCTCCTGGTCACCAGGAAAGGGAGCAGTTGTGCAGTATGTGTAATGGAAGAGAAGAAGAAGAGTTAGAATATTTTACGGGAAGATGTACAGTTTTGAGGGATGTGAGAAAGTGATAGCTAGATAATAGAATGCTTGCAATAGATGAGATTTTGGAATTTTTGAATGGTAAGGATTATGTATATTAGATGGTTTGGTTTCATTAAGGAAGCAGACTGTTAAGAATTTTTCTTTCTAAGTGGTTGATAGGTGGATGGTGTCTTATAACACTTGTATAGTTATATTTTATTTGTATAAATAAAATACTATATAAAATATATCTTCAAGTATGGAGGCTTTATGTGTACCTTTTTTTTTGAGGGTGATGTTGATATTTATTTATTGGATTCTGCTATTCTACATTTGTACAATTACTTTTTCTTTGTACTTCATTATTATTTGTGGGACTTATTGTTTTTTGTACTTGAATAAATGTTATTAGTACTGCTATTTGTATTTTAACTTTTTTATTATATTTGTAATTTTATTATATTGTATGTTCATTATTTCTTTAAATATGTTGCTCTTAATGTAGTTGACGACTTGATGATGTCTTGGATGTTAGTTTTGTCTGATTTATACATGCAATTATGTTTGATTTTTGTCATGAATAAATATATTTAACACTATTATTAGTATAACAGCAATCAATCTTCTGCTTCATACCATTTTTTTAATTAAAAAATAACTAAAAATATAATTTTTCAAGATAGGTAAAATTTTTATTTATTTATTTATTATATTTAGTTACAGCTAATAAGATTTATAATTAAAATATCTATAAAAAGAAAAAAAATATTAAATAACTCTTTCAGAAAACTTTATTCTTTTCCACGGTAACTTTCAGAGCTAATTATCAGTCAATTTCTTTAGTGGTGTTCTGGGAGCACCACAAATAGTCATTGCTAATTAGCTCCGAAAAGTCATATGGAAGAAAACATTATGGTATTCTGAAACCAAGTCTGAAGAGTTGATTTTAGTGTACACATTTCATCATGGTGTTCAATAATTCAGGATTTTTTAATTTATTTATTAAGTAAATATTGCTAGTACTAAATTAATTAAAATTTCATAGCAAAGTTTCTGTTTATGATTTTACTTCCAATAATACTGAAACTGAAAAATTGTGTTGTACCCTAATAAATAAATAATTAAATATATATATTTTTAAAGCAGCAACTTTTAAAAATCTAACTGATTAGTGATCAGAGGAAACATATTTTGTCAATACATTTTATTCTTTATATTTTTTTACTGATCAGCTGGATTCAAACTTAAAAAAAGAAGAAAAGATAGTAAACAATAAAACATGTAGTTTTATTATAAATTGTTGTTCTTTCCAAATTAGAACCTCTGAAATTATGAGGCTAAATTTTCTTTATAAAAATTAATTTCTGTTTTTAAATATGGATGTATAAAGGGACACAAAATTAAATACAACTGTCACAGAAAATTACTGTGTAAAATTTCTTTTCAAAATCTACAGTAGACATCAATTTTAGTAAAAAAATTCTATCTAAGTTATGATATTTACGTGGAAAATTGTCAGGAAAAACTTTTAAGAATATAAAGTCTTCAGAATAGTTTAATCTAAGATAATAATAAAACATTTCAAAGATGGTGAGTAACTGTTTTAGTTATTAATGACAACAGATTAAATCTTCTATTTTCAGTGGCATATATATTGCTCAAATTCACTTGAATTATCAATGTTCAAAATACAAACTATAGCTGTTACAAATGAAAAACTGTTACCATTTTTGCATTATACTGCTGCTCCCCACATTCTTAAAACAATAAATAATCATTACTTTCGTAAGTATACTTTCAGAAGAAAGAAATTAGAAGAAAGAATTAGTATACTGGAATAAAGACAGTATTTGTGCTTGTGAAAGGAAAGTATATAAATACTTTGCTCAACCAATTTCAATTAATTTAGTCAACAGAAGTAGAAATAATTAAAAATTTTGTCTATCATTAATGCACTTAAAATTTCATAATTTGATTTTGAGATCTATTTTTTCTTGTTTTAAAGTATGAAATATTATAATGCAATTTTTTTCTATAATTTTTTTTGTCTCTAGACATTAAATAATTACTATTGTCTATGCATTTTAAAATAAATGAGAGTGAAAATGTTATTCAGCACAGACTATAGAATTTGTTTAAAAACTGTATAAATTTTTCCTTAACCTGAGATTTTAAAACAAAATTTCAAGGATAATCACAAAATGTAATGGAAAAAGTCAGTAACTAATTTTAATCATGAAGCCAATTAACTTTGCCAAAATTCTATTCGGTTGTAATGCATTCCATAAATTCAATATTAATTTAATTAAAAAATTGTTTTCCTTGGCTTATGATTTATTGGGAACTATAGTATCAAATATGTTTCTAATCACTATAAAAGTATCACAGATACAACGGAGAAACAGCAGAGGTGCATCACTGACAAAAACAATTCTAAAAATTAATTTTACATCTGAAAATAACTGCTGTAGTAATTATTATAGTTTTACTTTATTTTTTGGTACTTAACTCCTTTATACTTAACATTCACTGTGCACATAAGGATATGAACAATTACAAAATTATTTTAAATTAAAATTGTCAACTTTAGAATTACATAATCTTAATTTTTGCAATGAATTTTATAATCCTTTATAATGATATAATATATTATATAATATAATATATTTTATAATCCTTATATTTATATTTTTATCCTTATCTTATATTTTATAATCCTTTATGTAAATGAACTGCTGCACGAACATATTGATTTTTAAAATTTCAACTTTAAACCAATTATTTCAAATAAAATTGAAACATTTTTGAAATGTATTTTTGGCATTTCAAATCTGTTTTGACTAGAAAATTTTAATGTGATTTTCTTATATGAATCTAACAGGCTGATTGGAATAATTTTCAAACTATTGTAGACATAGATTGGCAAAATTATTATTGAATCGGTTTAAAAGTTTTTTTATTAAAGCTGTTAAATTCTATTTATATATTTTACTGAAGTCAGTTGTTTGTATAAAATTCTATTTTAAAAAAGTAATGGTTTATTTTTCTTCTGATAAGAATTACCTTACTTTCTTGAGATTGTAAGCACTATTTATGCAAATTCTAAGAAATTTTTTAAATAATGATGCCAATTTTTTATTCTACAAAACAAATTCAAAGAAACATTTTTTTTAGTTTGATATACTCAAAACATTTATTATTGAATTTTATTTAATTATAATATACATAATTAGGTTATCTCTGGTAGCTTACACAAAACAATGTAACAGTATATGTATTTTTATTTACAGAGAGAATGTATATCTGTACATGTTGGACAAGCTGGAATTCAAATTGGTACAGCATGTTGGGAATTATACTGTCTAGAGCATGGAATAAAACCTGATGGAACAATTCCTTCAAGTGAAAACACTAGTACTGTTGACAATTGTTTTGATACTTTCTTTTTTGAAACTGAAACAGGGAAAAAAGTCCCTCGAGCTATATTAATAGATCTTGAACCAACAGTAATAGGTAACTCTTTTTTCTTACAGCTTTGCTTTATCAAGAGATCTAAGAATCTCTTCAAGATAATGTCAGAGGCTTTGTTTGTTGGTTTCCTGTTCATAGGAATTTCAGGTAATAATGAGCTTATGCAGCCATTAAGGAAACTGCATTTAGTCAATTTTTGAGAATGTTATTCATTTTTATTTAAGACTTTGTCAAATGTTTGCTAAGGCAGTTTTGCAGAAGGAGTGGATGATAGTTGTCAACAATCATTTCCTTGGAAGTTAAACTTGGTGTAAGACAGTTGTCCTTTATTTTATAGTACTCTAGGTTAGTGCAAGGATATCACGATGCTCAGGTATCTCTTAGATAACTGCCATGTTACTTTGCTTGTTCTAAGTGGCTTTATGTAATGATATAAATTAGCACACATACTTGGCATTGTGATGGGTGAGTGGCAAAAATTGAAAAACTTCATTATTTCAAATCAGTTTTCTGATTAAATAAAAAAAAATAATGAAAGTCCTATTCTTAGCTTTAAATTCAAATAAGATGCAGTTTGATTGCATGCTGTTATTTATGAATAGTAATAACCATAGTATTTAGTTCTATTTTTTTTTTTTTTTTTTGGCAATATCTGTTTTACTGGTTTACCTACTTTATATTTGTATTTCAATGTATGCATTGATCACAAACTTATTAAATTATTTAACCTGTTGCAGAAAGACCTTTGAGCCCTACCTAGGCTTTCAAAGATGTAGGTTGATAGAAAGATGAATAATATGAATCTGAAAGATTAATATTAAATGTAAATCTTGTTCTTCGAATGCAGTACTTTACATTAAGAACACATTTCTGAGCAATAACTCAGCTAACTTGACACATACTGTTAGCAGTAAATTATCTTATTTAAAAAAGAGGCATTATATGGTTTATTGACTCAAATTACATTCTTATACGATTTAGTAATTTTAAAGAGTCTGGAAAATTTGATAAAGTTAATGAACCTGTGTATATAGTTAATGAATCAATTTTAACATCTAATTTCCTATCAGCCTAACTTATGATTTTGAAAGTGGTCAATCATTTTTGCATGGTTATCAGATTCTGAAATAAATTAATAGTAATAAGATGAGGAAGACAAATTCTAGGTTAATCAGCTTTTTCAAGAGAGGACAGAACTATTTCAGCAGCAATTCATCTTGAAAAAGATATAATTGTTACAATTTTGTTTTACAAAACTGTGCTGTGCACAAAAATTATGCTGTACATGAAAAATATGCTACACAGTAAGATTTTCATCAAAACTTACTGTACTAGGAAATTCTTAATAGATCTTAATACTGGTAATAATTTTTCTTAAAGTTGTTTGCATTAGCTAATAGTAAATATAGTTAAAAGAAGAGACAGACTTATACTATGGCACATACTAAGGCATCCTGGAATAGTCGCTTTAATATTGGAAGGACAGGTAGAAGGAAAAAATTGTGTAGGCAGGCCACGTTTGGAATATGTAAAACAAATTGTTAGGGATGTAGGATGTAGAGGGTATACTGAAATGAAACTACTAGCACTAGATAGGGAATCTTGGAGAGCTGCATCAAACCAGTCAAATGACTGAAGACAAAAAAAAATAGTAATTATTTAGAATGACATGCATTCAAAAGTCAATGGGTGTGCATGCTTGTGATTTTAATTTTTACGTTTAACTTTTACGTTTTATCAGAATCTATAAGGGCTTAGACAATATATCCATCAAAGGTTTATTATATAAAGTTGGTTGTTACTTACAGTGACACTTAAAACTATATGTTCATTTACATTAAAAATTGTTTGAAAGAGAATAAAATTTATTAGTAGTGGTAAAAACTAGAATGTTTATATGAATTAAAGAATTACTTAAATCAATATTACTAATGAAAGTTAAGTCTCACTTAAGTAGGACTTCTAGGGCTTCGTGCCAATACTTCCCTAAGTAATAGTATTGACCTTCTTTGTCTGGTACTCTGTTAAATGTAGGCTAATTAAATATGAATTATTCAGAAGAAAATTTGGGAACAGATTCTAGAGCTTGATATTAGGAAAACATTCACTTTAACAAACATAAGTCTGAAAATGCTTTCAGTTAAGACTAGCAAAAAATTTCACCTGGATTTCAGTTCACCTGGTGAAATGAGGTCATACTTAAGGTGTAATATAACTGGTAACTTGATAGTTGGTTTGTTGACATGAAAAATCTAATAAAACATGTCCCAGAACTACTGTAATTTTATTACCAAAAATGTTAGAATTTGAGAAAATGAATGTATAAAAAACAAAAAATCGAAAAAACGAAAAAACAAAACAGAACAAGACAACAGAAAAGTTATGAATTTGTTAAAATAGCAGTTTTTAGTACAATAGATTTTTAGACTTTAGAATTTTTAAAATTTTCATGAGAATTGTGTACTTCCCAATGCTGAAAAGGAAAATTCTTCAGGAGTACAGCTTAGTCCAAGTATGCAAAAAATTTGCATACTTGTAAATTTTTTGCATACAAAAAAATTACAAGTAATGGACTTCATTCCACAAGTACAGTATGGAGTACTTAACATGCTCACAGACTGCATTCTTATGTTCAGAAAGTTCAACCTTCAGCTTGATGACCATGCCTGACAACTGCATTTTGTAATGGGTTAACAATAAATTACCACTTAATTGAAACAAGTTGAAAAGTGTATCCTACAGTGATGAAATTTTCAAGCATTGTATTGAATAAACCACTTTTACATTAAATATATCAAAGGAATATTATAAAACTATATTCAATTTTTTCAAAGGTTTAAATTTATGTACTAAAAACAGCTATAAATAAACGTAAGAAATACTTTGTATTAAGTATGTCTTTTTAATACATACTTTTATGTATAACTAAATAATTATACTAAATATAATTTATAAAAATTCATAACTTTTCTGTTTTTAATAATTTTTATTCAGACTAATCATAAATTTTTCAGTCTAAAAATTTTTAAACAGCAAATTTTTTTTCATTGGATATGTGAAAACTACAGAAGATAATTGTTCTAAGACCACATTTTATTGAATTTTGAGGTCATAAAACATAGAAACCATCAAGTTTATGTAATGCCTTAAAAATTTCAGTATGACCTCATTTCACCAGAGAAATTTGAAATCCATGTGATATTTACACTAGCCATAACTCAACGAACTGTTTTAGGAAGTTTGTAAGAACGTTTTTCCCTTATCTTAATCTCTAGAATTATTTCCAAACTTTCCCTTTGCTCCTGAATCATTCTGTATATGCTCATTTATATATAATGTTTTTCTTTTTTTTTATTAATATAATCAATGGGAGTCTGAATTCTTTTGGATATCATAATTGCTAATCATTAGCCTTAGCTAGATTTTTAAACTACCAATCTGCTTTTGTTTAAGGCAGTTGGTCTGTGTGAATTGATTTTTCCTCTCATCTACACCTTTATAAAGTTCCAATAGTTTCTTTATTAGAACTCATATGATAATGTAAGAGGATTTCTTATGGAATCTTTTCTAAGTGAAATTAAGGGCTGAGGTTGCTGTAAAGTGCAATTGTTCCAGTTAGTACTAAAATCTAAATTTAAATCCAAAATTCAATGTTAAATCAGTAACAGGTTGGCAAGAATAGTCAAGTAAGAATTAGCAAGAATAGTTTATCAATATACTGAAAATCTTTTTCATAATTTTTTTTTAATATTTTAAAACCTAACTTACAGATGAAGTTAGAAATGGACCATATAAGCATTTATTTCATCCAGAACAATTAATAAAAGGTAAAGAAGATGCTGCAAATAATTATGCAAGAGGTCACTATACTGTTGGACAAGAATTGATAGATGTAGTTATGGACCATCTGAGAAAATTAACTGATAATTGCACTGGACTTCAAGGATTTTTTGTTTTTCATTCATTTGGAGGTGGAACTGGTTCTGGTTTTAGTACATTGCTAATGCAGAAGCTCTCTGAAAATTATGGAAAAAAGTGTAAATTAGAATTTGCTGTATATCCTGCTCCACAGGTAATTTCATTTTTAAGGCATAGCACACATTTTTTTAAAGGCATATTAATAGTTTATTGCATCCTGCAAGGCAGATTAATAAAAGTAATTAAAAAATTGTACCACTTAATACACAGATCTTGTTTCAGATTGGTTTTTCCATTAGTTTTTTAAATTTGTTTTTAATATAATGTAATGTAATGATATTTACTGTTAAAAACAAAATAAACTTATTCTTTTACAACCTACTGGTAAACATGAAATTGCTATTTAACATAAACATATTTTTAATTAAAATATGAATTTAAAATAATTTGAAGTACTTACTAAATTATATTCAAATTTTACTAAAAATTGATTGCTATTTGTTAATCTTAATTGCTACTACTCTCCTGTCTAGGGCAGTGCAATAGCAGAGCTATATCTCTAGAAAGGAAAGTATTGTAATCTGTCCAAATTGGACAGATTGTAAGATGTAAGTTTTGAAATTACATTAGTTTAGTTAGTGCCAACCCTTTGTTTTCCTTCTGTCCAGCATTTTGTGGTGGGCAAAAGTACAATTAGCTGAACCATACATTAAATACACTCCACTTATTTCCTGTAAAGAATACTGAATATTCATAATCAAAGTAAAACAAAAACTAACTATAACTTTATCTAGGCAATCTGAAATGCACATATAACTAAACAAGAAGTTTGATTTACTTTACAATTACGTGATTTTATTTTAAAATTCAGTACTATGTTACATAAATAACAGAAGTTCAATTAATTTTAAACTGATATTTAAAATACCACTGAAAAGTGGAAATTTTGTTAATTTTTTAAATTATTTACTTATTTTTTTAAAATAACATTAAAGTAAAATTTATTAATGAATTTTTCAATTATGAAAAATTTGCCATTCTTTGGGTATCAGATCGAATACTAAAAACAGTGAGTAAAATTTGTAATAAATTCTCTTCAAAAAAAAAAAATAAAATTAATGAAAATAAATATAAAGTAACCTTATTTAATAGAGGATTTTTCTGGACAAAAATTGTCACTTTTTTCTGTAATAAGTTTATTTGTCAAAAGGAGTGAAAAGTTGACATGGTCTCAAATTTAAAATTTGTAAATGTGTTCACACAAATTTTGACAAGGTTGAGAAAAATGTGTACCAAATTTTATTTTTCAACTCTATATTTTTTGTTGCAGAACTGTGTGCCTTACATATAATTAGCCCAAAAATTTTGACATGTTCTTGTTGGTGCAGATTCAATGAGTGCCTTATAGGCGATTGACATGTATTCCTGACCATAGGAGAAAACAGAAAACACCCTCCATGTGACTGTTTCGGTCACCATGCCACCCCCCCCCACCCACACCCACCCATCGCGCTGTACCTAGCCGTTATGGACTTTACCGGAGAGATCATCTTCTGTACCTCGGCAATGACACCTTTCAGCCTAGCCTCAGCCATGGTGTCATCGATGTGAATGCTGCAAGTAACATTCCCATTGGTGTTACTACTAACATAAACTCCAAACAAAATATATCTAGCAAAGTCTCAAACAAAACTGAATGACTTTTTTCTAAGAATGAAGGAACTGGCCTACTACCTTATAGGTAAAAATGATTTTGACACACAAAACATATAACAATAAAAATAATGTACATAACATAAATGAAAAACAAACAAATTTAACAAAAATAGCAATAGTTAAGCAAATGCAAACACAAAGAAGGAAAATCCAAGCGGAATATTATACCCCTTTAGGGATCCTTTCTTTTGCCAAATATGTGATAAAACTTTCTACAATCATCCATTCAGTCCTGCTTTTCCAATTAACACTGAGGTCATGTTGACCCGATAATACAAAGCTGACAAATGGTCTTCATACCTAGCATATTCAAATATCACATAAGTATTGAAACATATGTCTGCCAGGCTGAATTTTTGTAGTCTATCCTGAAAAGGCCATGCCCTGAAAGAAATGACATCATATACTTGCTCTGGTGTACCCAAGAGGCATCCTGCAAATCAACAACATAGGGAAAAGATCATATGTATAACGCCCACACTCTCATCCCATCCCATCAGACCTGCCACAGGGCGATACCATGCTGTTTTCTACTTCCTTTATTTTCTCTGAAGTCTCACCTGACTTCGCCAAATCAACAAACCTGAAAGAAAATCCACAAACCTTTTCCTGCCTGCATGCATGTGTAGGAATCAACTTTGCTGAACTGGAACGTTACATCGGTAGCACTCAATCAAACCCCACCAGCAATCTCATACAAAATCTATGATTGCTTGAGCCATCAACCACTTTCTAGTTAACAAAAATTGGCAGAAATAAATAAACCTACAAACAGTAATGTCAATGTTTGTTCCACCAAAAGGCTGATGCCCATCTACAATACCTATGTAGGTGGTATTATATCTGCAGAGCATATTTGGCTAAAATGGCCTCATTTAATTCATCACCATCATTGGTGAAGCCCGCCATGCCACAAAAGTGACTTAGCGTTCAGATCCACACCAATAAGGATTGGACTGGTACTGGAGAATTGTAGGGTTTTTATAGAAAATTGGCAACATACAGATGGAAGTTCTGAACATCCACACGGACAAAATCTCATTCGAGAGCTGTCGAATAAAGATGCAGTAAAGTTCTCTTCTTTACAGCACAGGAGACATGCTATCAGAACCAAAAAAAAATCTTTTCCAACAAGTTAAACCTGGCAGTTCACCAGACACAGAACATAGGGATTCTGCATACGGGAATATTCTGCTCCCATGTGAGAGTGATTAACATTTAGAAAATTAAATATTTTGGTGGCCAGGAATGTGGACCTCCATGACTGATGACCCATTTCTCAGGGATATGATTTGAGTGGAAACTGCAAAAGAGAAGTGGGGAAGCATGTCATCTGGAAGTATACTTTGTGTCTTATTGCTGTGTCTTCAAGCAGCTGCAGTAAATTATTCTTGAAGAAAATACAAGTAGACCTCTGTATTTAAGCGGCCAGGCAATATAAACATTACATACAGCTGATTGTTTAGTAAGCCGCTCCATACATTGATGTTGAAAATCACCTAACACTGTTTCATGAGGATTTACTCTTCTGCCATTGTATGCTCATTGTGAGCGTAAGTTGACGCACTCTCTAGTGAATTTGCCTCGTCTGTAAACAAAACATACTTGTAGTAGAATTGTTGATTTGTATTCCACACACTGTCTCCTGAGTGTAGATGTTGAACTGGCTGTTTGATAAGGAAATTTGACACACTTGTTTTAAGTGTGTCCTCCAAACTATTGAATGTGAAATTCAAATCTGCTTAGAAAGACTAATATCTATAAATATATTATACATGTCTTCAAATAAGTAAAATTTAAAGTAAATCTCTTTATAAATAAAAAAATTGTAATATCTTATATTGGAAGATACTGTATGACACTCGTCTACTAAAGTTAATTTTTAGTTTATTAAAATTTGTAAACAACTATTTTGTAATACTGTTTTATTAATGCTTAGGTATCAACAGCAGTGGTGGAGCCATATAATGCAGTGTTAACAACTCATAATTCAATGAATCATTCAGACTGTGCCTTTATTGTAGACAATGAAGCAATTTATGATATTTGTCGAAGGAAATTAGGAATAGATCATCCAGCATACGTAAATCTGAATCGTTTAATCGGACAAGTAGTCTCATCAATTACTGCATCATTACGTTTTGATGGAGCATTAAATGTTGATCTTACAGAATTTCAAACTAATCTAGTACCATATCCACGAATTCATTTTCCTTTAACTGCTTATGCTCCAGTTTGTTCTGCTGATAAAGCATACCATGAAGGTATGTCAGTTAATGAAATAACATCAGAGTGTTTTGATCCTTTAAATCAGATGGTTAAATGCAATCCACGAGAAGGAAAATATATGGCATGTTGTTTACTTTATCGTGGTGATGTGGTACCAAAGGATGTTAACACTGCTATAGCTGCTATTAAGTCAAAGGCAAATATACGGTTTGTTGATTGGTGCCCGACTGGTTTTAAGGTAAAAAATTTGTATTAACATTGTATAAATATAGGAATAAATTCTAAGTGATATTAAAAATGAAGGTGGCTAAAACAAATTAACCTCCAGATAATAGCAAAATTAAAAAAAATCATATTTAATTTCTTACTATTATGGCAATTGCTATTTTTCTTTTCATTTTAATTTTGAGAATTTATGTTCAGAATTAAAGGCTTTGGTTAAAAATAGCTGTAATGAGAAGGAAAAATTTATGGTAAAGGTTGGGAGAAGATAGAGCTACAATTTTATTGTAGATTATAATTTAGGATATTGACAATTGTTGGAGGATATGTTTATAGAGATAGAACTCATTTTTCAGAGTTTTCAATCATTTAAAAATGGTTTAGTGCTTTTCTCAATTTTTTTTCTATGCTAACCATCTTGAACAGGACATTGCTGACATTCCAAAGTCAGCAATGTCAAAGTATTTTTTTGGGCAATTGTAAGAAACTGTTATCACAGTTTTTTAAGCTTTTGCTATTAAGATTACTCAAATCTTTTAGTCAAAGTATTCTGCAATGAATAATTGTAACCTTATACAAGAAACCTTCCTGACATCTAAAATGAAGATTAAACAAAATTTTTCTATAAGAGTAAACAAAATTTTTCTATAACAAAAATGTATGTACTACAAAAAATAACAGTAACAATCAAAATAATTAAAAAAGGTAAAATATCTAAAGTAAATGTACATTAGACAGTTTGTTTTCTTATCCCTGATTTCCTTCGCTGTACCTCAAAAAGAAATTTTTTAAATCTTAATTTCCTCCCACTTGTCCATAAAATGTTTCTGTAGCAATTTCTTCACTGTGTAATATTTTCTTGATTTACTGTTTTTAAAATCAACCATTTTTTTACCGATCATTTTGTAGCAACCTATGTTGTGCTTATAACAGGTTCACCTCTCAGAAGAATATTTTTTAAACTATATCTTCGGATAGCAATTTCTTTTGCATTCTGTATTGAAGTACAGTTGGCTTGCAATTTTAATTACCTGCCCTACTGCTTCCTTAAAATTTAACACTTTACAGTACCCAGTAACAAAACTCCTTTGCTCAGAAATTATTCCCCTGTACTCCAGGATTTAGAATATTTTCATATTTCTTAATTTTCTGTTCTATACAGAATATAGAACAGAAAATAATAAATAAATAATATTCTATATTACCAAATACCCTGTCTGGTGGAATAAAAGTGACCTGTCACTGGGAAAACTCTTGTTTCCTTAATATTTTTGAATGCATGACTTACTAGCCAGTATGAGTAAGCTGTAATTACAATACTTTTTATTTTGACCATTGCATCCATTGGTAATTACAATTTTCCTTAAAATTGGCTGCCAGGAATCAAGGAAATAATGTAGATCCATTATTACATTATACATAATTTTAACTTAACCAAAATTCCACTTGATTTCCAAAAGCGTTTAAAGTCAAATGGAATTTTGGTAAGCTCTAACTTAAAATTATGTACAATAGTTATTTTACCAATGGTGCCATGTTTGAAAAACTTAATTAGATCCTATTTCATTTTGTCAAATAGGTAACATTCTGTTACTATTTGACAAATCACTACTTGATGACCCCCTCCTGAGTTACTGAGAAGTTATAAAAGTACAGTTGCCTACTACAGTAGCATGACTTTAGGCATAGGAAGGTTCTTGCAGTTAAAAGCAAAACGTTTTCCTTAACGATATGGGATGCATTAGAACATAATTTGTGAATTTGCAGTTTTCCTTCAAGCCTTGATTTTACTTCATCATTCTATTCACTTTGAATCTTTATTTTTAAAAGGACGTTATATTAAAATACCTCAGCTAAGTTTCCATTTGCTTGTTGGATGGTCTTTTTCTTACTTAATGGTGACACTTAAGTTGAATTTTTTTCAATTTTAATAATTATTTTACTTATTTTAAGTAGTCATGTGACTTTTATCTTAATTTCTATTGGTTGAAGAGAGAGATTAATTTTGTAGTATACAAAAAAATGGAGTTTATTTTGTATAAACACAAATTTTTAAAAGAAAAGTTTTGATACAAATGCCTATTAACTATGTAGCAGATATCTCCTAAGCTGTCTATTTACAAAGTGAAGATTGTACCTGACTTTGCAATCACACACCCCTCTAATAACCTATTTATACTTTCTCAATTATGTTTTACATATTACTATCTTTGTCTTCCTATATGTTTTCATCTATGTTCCTTCTATAACTAAAATAACTTATTCTCTGGATGTATGGTCAACTAATATATTTTGTTCCTTTACAAGACTTTACAAAATTCTCTCACCTGTTTGTCCTAAAGTCCTCTTCATTTTAAATATTATCAACCGACCTAATTTTCAACATTCTCATATAACACAATTCCAAGACTGTTTGTTTTTGCTACCATAAAGCGTTGCACTCAAAAATGAATCTGTTTTGTATTTGATATAAGCTGATATCTCTTATGAAACTCCTCATTGGACCAGACAGTTTTTGATGTCTTACTTCATCCATCCTTAGTAAAAATAACAAAATTAAATATCCATCTAAATAACAAAATTCTACAGCTACATGTATTATGTTATGTTCCCCTATTTTAATTTCTCACTGTTCTAACATTTCCTTTATTTTATTTAGTCTTACTTTTGAGTAAATTTTACTTAAGGAAAAATTTATGCCAATCAGTAATTTTTTCTACCTCATTTTTTGTTAATGGCAAGAGAACATTATCAACAAATTTTGACATTTCTTTGTATATCTAGCACCATTATTCCTAATTGTATTTTTTCAAATGTATTGAATCCAACTGTATGTAGAATTTTGAAATTGTACATGAAACTGATATTTGAGTTACGAAAATTCATATCCAAGGCTACTTTAGTTTATAGTAGAATACATATTAAATAATTGGTAATTATGTAAAAATAGATAGAAATTCTTTTTTTGTAGCATTTCATAAGTATTCTTACTAATTACCTCTTATCTAGATTTTCTCATACTAAATAATTTTTTTGTAAAATGTCAACGTGTACTTTGTATATAAATGTGTGTTGGCTGTCTGTTATTAGAATCAAATTGGATTATGGATAGGTAGTCTTAAGAATATTTACTTAATATTTAAGTTACTAAATAACCTTAGGAAATCATATGAATAAAAATTGTATAGCAGGTAATAGCAAAAAAGTACATTCATTTCTCTTTAGTAAAACATGTCACAGGAAAATATTGCGGCATATTACTGCTAAAAAAAAATAATTTAAGATTGCTATTATATTTGAATGTCCTTCAATCAATGTACATTTGAATGTAGCCATCAATACTAGAATATATGTTAATTATGGTTAATGGAGATTGTTAAAAAAAGAATCTGTTTTCAGGTGGGTATAAATTATCAGCCCCCAACAGTTGTCCCATGTGGAGATCTTGCTGATATACAAAGAGCAGTCTCCATGCTTAGTAATACAACAGCAATATCAGAAGCTTGGGCAAAACTTAATCATAAATTTGATTTAATGTACAATAAAAGAGCATTTGTACATTGGTATGTTACTGAAGGTTTAGAGGAAGGAGAGTTTAATGAAGCTAGAGAAGATCTTGCTGCTCTTGAAAGAGATTATGATGAAGTAGCAACAGAATCAACTTCGTGTGGAGAGTTTTGACAAAACTATTGACATTTATCTTTTTAATATTAACTAAATTAAAAAAAACAAAAAAAAAACATAAATTTGTATGTAACGTATCAAATTTGATATAGTCTCCAGTGTACATTTTTTTATATCTTGCCAAAAGTGCTTTATATTCGTTAAATTTTAAGAATTAAATAAATATTTGTTGCATGTTAAGTTCATATAAATATTTAATAAAAAATAATAAAAAATTCAAACGGCTATGATGTTGAAAATACAATATATATTGTCTTCCTCTAGTAAATATGAAGATAGAAAATGTACATATTTATATAATTATTTTTTTTAATAAACTACTAATAGATTATTGAACAGAGTATAACTTTTATTTGAAAATCATTACAATTAGTTGAAAATAAGCATTAAACACAACAAATCCATAAATGATACAATCCAAAATTATGATTATTATACTGACATTTTATACTTTAAAATATTTAAAATGTGATAACTGCCATTGCAAAATACCTTACTAAATATCACATCTGGCATGTAAATTCTACATCAGTGTGTATATATATATATATATATTTAAGTTGAAATGTGCACAAGTAATCCCCTCCAATACAGCAGATATCAGCTTGGTCTTAGCACACACTGCTAGTTGGAATAATGTGAAGGGTTTTTTATAGAACAAAAAACTGCACCACATTATTCAAAATGGCTAATTAGGTAAGGACTATAGGAATTATAAGAAATTTAAAAAACTCTCTAAAATTTGGAATTGAAAAAACACTTTCCAAATTTGCAGCTGGAACTGAAAATAAATGCTGGCACATTTTCAACCCTGTGTGAATACTGACACTTATCCATACTCTCAAAGCACCTAATCCACTTTTCACTTGAATTTAAATTCTCCCTTTGTCATGCTGTTTGTTAATCAAAATTGTAACCATGCTCTTTAGGCAAAGAAACTGATCAAAATCCTTACTTTCTGGAAAGGAATGTTCGAGGTAAAATTACAGTATTTTCTATTTTATCCCAATCAGGAATTGCCTTTAGCAATTTTCCATGTTCATCCAATTGAACATGGAAAAGTGCTGAAGGGATTTAACAAAGTAACCATAAGATGTGAGGAAAATTTTGTTACATTCTCCAGTAAATTTTCACATTTCTTTCTTTAGCAATTATTTTCATTAGTTTTAAGACAGATAAAACTTTCAAGGCTCTTAAACAACGATAAATTGAGTATCAGTTGTAGACTGATACTCTGATACCTCTAACTGAAATATTTTATTTTATTTTTCGAAGAAACAAACAACTGATCGTGGAGAAACCACAGATAGGCCTCTTTGTATGGTTGAAAAAATGCCCAGGAGTATCGTAGGGGATTTTCCCTAACTTGTACTTACAAAGCATCCCACAAACTTAGGTTTTGCTTATGCCTGCAGTGAACACATTTTAAGTTTGTCCTTGTGTGATAAAGCAGTACATAGTGTAACTATTGTTTAAACATCACAGCAAGGACATCAGCTGCACAAGAAACTGTTGTGTATCATGTGCGCAGGGAACCCATCTCCTCTTTCCCAAATTACCTTGTAGTTTGTGAAAAATGCGGCTTATTTCTCAGCAAGGGGCACCGCTCTAAACATGCTTGACGCAGTCATTCATTCATTCATTCATTGGTCTTGCCAACTGTTCTTTTTGCTCGCCCTGTGATGTCTGCTGGTAGACAGTGATGAGCCATCTCTTTGTAATAGATTGAAGCAAATATGTAACTATGTGGCTCGCATTAGAGTGCAACCAACTCATCCAACCTTTGATGTGGTATTTTCAAACCAGCACATTAATCAATACCAGCTGAGATCTACTGCTCCGCTAGGCATCAGAGCTCAGCGCCTTTTCTCAGCTCTAAATACACAAATATACAATATTCTATATATATATATATATATTCTATATATTCTATATATTCTATATATATATTCTATATATATATATATTCTATATATTCTATATATATATATTCTATATATATATATATTCTATATATATATATATTCTATATATATATATATATTCTATATATATATATATATATTCTATATATATATATATATATATTCTATATATATATATATATTCTATATATATATATATATATTCTATATATATATATATATATATACATTCATACCTCCAGTCCTTACTGTTGCTCCATGTTATTACCCCCACTTGGCAGCCTTCTCTTGTTATTTACTGCTTTGATATTCGTCAGTATAATAAAAAAAAATCTGGTTAGCTTACAAAATGAACTTTATAATATAAATAGCATGAATCTTTGTGTTACAGACTGCTCTAGAAATGCTAATTTTGTTGGTTGTAGCTTTGTGGTTGACAACAGAATATATACTTGTATGTTTGGCCTTCCCAGCATCATCAGTATTTTCGTTGCAGAACAGTATGCTGTTAATACAGGCCTTTCATGTAATTAGCCCAAAATATCATGTTCTTGTTTGCTCAGATTCCATGAGTGCCTTACAGGCGATTAATGATGTGAACTCCAAACATCATGTTGTCTGTGAGATTCATTGTGTCATTTTGCAAATAAGTAGATGTAATACAACAGTAAGCTTCTGCTGGATCCCCAGCCATATAGGAATTTCAGGCAATGTGTGCGGCAAAAGAGGCTTGTCTTTAGCCTACTTTTACCAATCGCTTTGCTTCTAACGATCTTGTCTGTCTCCTGAATAGGTAGTCAACGATGAGTGGGAAAATACCATGAACAATAAAATTTCGTCCAATTAAATACACTGCTTTACCGTGGAGCTCCTCATGCAGAAATAACAGTAGCGAGGAGATTATCTGCTATTTACAATTAGGGCATGCTAGGCTTACTCATGAATATCTGATGATGCAAACAGATGCTGTCCTTTGTGCTTGCTGTGACTGCCAACTAACAGTGCATCACATCCTTGTGGGTTATATCTGTTATGAGGCATTGCATTGCAAGTTTTATCTAGGGGTTAACATGCAAACTATTTTAGGTAATAATGAAATGTTGCTATTTTACATTTTATGGTTTCTTAGGGCCATCCATTTATATTCAAGAATTTAAATTACTGTAGTGTGTTTTAGCTATTCATCTCATTTGCTATAAAGCAGATGGTAATTTTATTATATAAATTTACATATATAATGTGATATACATCACATTACAATATATAGTGTTTAGGCGATGATAATGTGAAAGTGTTTTTTGTCTAGATAAACCCCTCCAAAAAAAAATATTATAAAGCATAATAATAATGTGGTCACAAATTTAATTACTTTATTTTATACTAATTACATTACAAATCTCAACCATTTTTATGTATTATCAACAGTCTTATTTTCTTTTCAATATGGTATAAATATTATTAATAATAATAATTTATTTAGACTACATAAAACATTAAATATACATATACATGTATTAACACCATGTAATTTTTCTCAGTATTCCAATTAAGTGGAAATTTAATTACATAAAGCACAAGTCATTTTCTAAAATACATTTTTAATTTTTTAACATTTATAATACACATTTAATTTATCAACTTAATTTTAACAACAATTTACTTATTTGATTGAAATACATCAAGATAAAACCACAAATTGTGAATAACAGTTTATAGCTACATCAAACACTATTACTGTAGAAATAAAGAAACAATTTTAACTTTCAGTATACAATTTAAATTGTTTTAAACAATATATGAAAGCTAAAATTAGAGACTACAGAACTACGACCATTAATTTTGGTTAACTTTCAGTAAAGTATAACAAAGCAATTAATATAAAAATACATATAACTGAGTCGATTTAAACTAGAGAACACAAGATCTATATAGTACAGTTAACCAAACTTAACTATGAAAAATTATTTTTGTAGAAGATAAATTATAAAAAATTTTAGAAAGTTTATACTACAAAAATTAACTTCAAAATTGGTCTGGTAACATATAATAGCCAGTCAGTTATAAAATCAAAAAAATTAGGGATAAATAATAACTACTATTTATTAAAGTTTAATCTGCTAATAAAAAGTTTGAGGAAACATTTCAGTTGGTGAGTGATAATTATTTGAGTATAATAAATACCAATCTCAACATTTCAAACAATGTACTTTACAATGGAATGACAAAACTGAGCTACAACCCCCTAAAATTGCAATTTTGTAGTTTATTGTATGAAGAGAAGCAACTTAAGAAAAGAATTTTTGTTTTAAATCCTATTTTTACAAAATAATGATAAATATTATTATATCAAATGATGATACCGGTCAAGGGTGTACTGACCATTGTACTTACAATGGATTAGTTACAAAACGCTTGGAAAACTTGTACATATACAATCTCAAAATCTAAATTTGCAATAGGATAATTAAAAATTATATTCAAAGCAAATTGACATGATTCTATTAAAGCACGTTGAACGAGACATTATCTTATTGTCATAACTGAAATTCACACGTACAATTGTTGTTACGCTACATCAAAATTAGAACATAAGAGAAATCACAGTAGCACTACATTAACATCAATTGATTGTAATACTGTTATTCTTTCTTAAATCAACAAAACTGAAATTGTGTTTATTAAACATTCAAAATTAATTAATTCCATTCTTTGCTTGTATTTATTTTTTAAATGGTTTAGTTTTGAATAACGAACCAAAACAATGCTACCATGTCTTTTCACTGAAAAATCAGTTAATGTTATTAACCAATACTAGTGTAATCTCTTCAGTCAACTTTTAAGTATATTAAATATCCCCCTTGTAATGGATGCGATCTGTATGTACCACTATCTATAAAAAAGAACATGAGCCTAAATACGAATTGTGTAACATTCACTATCAGAACTATAATGCAATCCCTCCTGTGAAAGCAACTAACTACTAAATACAAATAACAACAAACTTATTTTTAGCAGGTGAAACAAGAAATGAACTGCTAAAAGAGATAAATTACATTCTAAAAGTGTAACTACAAATATATTTCTATGACATAATTTTAACAACAATACAGGCTAATAAAATAGTAATTTTAATTACTAAATTCTAGCTATAATTCTACTTAAAAAAAAAAACAAAAAAAAAACAGTATTTCACACTGTCTTAAAACAGTTTCTTTTACCTTTTTTTATAACAATAATGATAACACAGATATATAATTTTATATTTCAACAGGGTAACTAAGTATAAAACATCTAATCATTACATAATTTTACATGTATAAAGGTACCAAAAGTCTTTCATTTGATATTTTATTTAAAAGAAAAAATGGTCCCTATTCTTATATAAAGTAAATAAATATCATCAATAAAAATGTCAAAAATATATTATAATTTTATAATATATATTATATAAAATGTATAAAATACATTTATGATTAATTTATTATTTAAAAGACTAAATAGTTATTTTTTACATAAATTACAACAATTTAGATGAAATTTTATAGAGCATATCTTATAATGCTGTATATTAAATTTAAAAAGGTCAAATTTATGTAATAAATTTCAATAACAATGTTCTAAAAAATTCTTTTAATAGCTGATAAAACTATGACCAACCAAATAATTACCATTAAAAAAAATTAGCAATTAAAGTAATTAATGGCATAAGTATTCAAGGGTGTCAAGGAGGAGCGGTAGATTTTACCCAAAATATTTTTTTATATTTAAATTTTAAATTAATTAATTTACAAATAATAAGTGGGGAAGGCCTCATCAACTTAATTTCCATTTCCCAGATAATTTAAACCAAATATTTGACAATTATTCCCAAAGGAGTACTTGGGGAAATGAAGAAAAATTCATTTGAGTTAAGATAAAAACATCTTGAAAAAGAGTAACAAGATTAGAATATTGAAAAACTTGAAACCTATCAGGTATGTTCTAGTAAGGCAGTAAACCATTGCAAGTAGTGATTTTTTTAAATTCATATCTAACAATGTGAACAGAAGTATAAACTGAATATATTATAGATTCATATGTAAGTGTGAAATCAACATAATTAGTCTAAAGAAGTCCTCATGAAGAGTAAATGAAAATTATTTTCATTAAATTCTTAAGAGGTTAAAAACTATTAAAATTTTTAAGTTTACAAATGTATCATTAGTCGATGTAAAGAACAGGAATTTTGCTGCTAGTGTGAAAATTAAGTCTTAACTCTTTCCTTGGAGAGCTGCATCAAACCAGTCAAATGACTGAAGACAAAAAAAAAAAAAAAAAAACTCTTTCCTACCTACCTACAACTGTCAATAATTATAAAGGTTCTAAGAAATCTAACATGAAAAACAAGTTGCTTCTGAAAATGGCATAATTATCCTCAAGCTAATAAATATTCCTTACCAAGCTTAAAAAGATAGTTAAAGAGTGGATTCTCATTGTCTTCTTCCTTGACCCAAACATACTATAGCGTATTGGTGTATCAAGCCCACCAAAATGTAACAGATCTTCAACTCTAAAAGTGACACCTTTATTCTGTTTGCTATGTGGGCCGAGTTCAAAATAAACAACAGTACTCTCAGAAAAAGCAACCCTGATTAATGCTTATTTTCATTCCAAGTACCTTACATGTATCACAGTAGAAAGATTAAACGTAAAGCAACAAATTGATGTCTCCTTCTTCAAGACTTATACACATTTTCCAATCCATAGCGAAGTATCTATTTTTAAATATAGAAAAATAAATATTAATTTTGAATTTGCCACCTCACTGAAATTTGTGAGATCAGCCACTGTAAGTTATAAGATTACAATTAAGAAATAAAATGATGTAAAACAGAAAGCTAAGAAATAATTCAATCTATTATAATGAAATACATCCATGTAAACTTATTTATTTTGAACTAGTGCACTGATTAAAGTAATAAAATATACTGAATGTGTTGTAGCCAACACAGACCACAAAATGAACCTCAATAGCATCTTAGACAAAAATAAATAGTTCTCTTAATTCCTAATGCAAATGAACCTAAGATCCCTAAACTGATGAATGTATTTCTTTTTCTCTTTACAATATTAAGGACTGAAGGACAGGATTAATTTACAGTCTCTTTATTCAATTTATATTTAATGTACTGCTTTTGTAGTACTCTAATGGAAGTAATATTATTGCAGTAATGTAATCATTTTTTATCAATAAAAGATACGTTTATTTAAAACATTTTATATACTTAAAATCCATAAATAACTATGTCAAAAAATATATTAATTTAAATGATAAAAATATTTTTGAAAATTACCAACATTTTTTTGAATGTATTTCATTCTGAAGTAAATTACATAATTCACTGAATAACTATTTGGTTCTTATACACACTGAATTAAATGACTGTACTGCACAGCTTAACAGGAGATAATTTATTACTTTCAATAGAACTCTGTACCCAAACTATTACCCATAAGAAGTGAAAAATCTGTTAAAATTCTAGGAATCAAACCCAAAATACTCCTAAAAAGTTTTATTAAAAAAAAAACTTCTGTTTTCCTTATTTATTTAAATATTATGAATATAATGATTTAAATGGTTTAAATATTATTAATTAACACAACAACTGATAAGTTTTTAAATATAGTTTTATGGTGGAGTATAATTAGGTAGAAATTAGCCCTGAGAGATGTAAGCACAGATTTATTTGTTTATTTTAATTGGATTTATTTTTCTTAATCTGTTGATTAAGAGTGATTTTATTACATTTATTTTTTCTGGAAGGAGAAAAGGCCAGTAAATTACTACAGAGAGAATAACAGAACTAATTAAATAGGAATTAATTAATAATAATTGAATCATGTACTTAAATGGATTACTATATGCAAACAGGGAATAATCAAAATAAAATGTGTAAAAAAGTCATATTCATTTCCAGTTACAAAATTTTATTGTAATTTAGAAATTTCTTATTAAATATTTTCTAAAAGAATAAGAATAGAGTAATAATAAGAAAGAATAATATTTTTTTGTGTTGCCAATTTAAATGAATTGGAAATTAAAATAAAATGAGCTGGCACTTTTCACTAAAAAAAAAATAAATATATTTAACCTTCACACTTGATTTTACTCTTTGATTAAATCCCTAAAATTTAAATTCTATTTCAGAACTTTAGACTATTAATGCTAAGCTACAAATAGCTTATTTCTCTCCAAAATTATAAAAATTGAGCTGTACTTTTATAACATAATTACTAAATTTTATTTAGAAATTAATAAATAAAATTATATAAAATTAATTAATTACATAAAATTTTTATTTTATTAAAGTTAAAAATAAAAAATAAATTGCTGTTCTGTACTTGATTACTATACTTTGATAATTGTTAAAACATTTAAGAATAATAAAACACAAATAGCAAACAGTAATAATATTCTCCAGGAAATATTTTACTGTTACTACAGCGAAAAGGTACTCTGTAACTCTCCCTTTGATTACAGAAGATATTAGGAAAAAGGTTTTAAAAGCAAATAGTAAATGGTAGTGATAAAAGGTTTTTAAGAAATAAAACTTACCAACATGTCTATTTTTATAATTTAAGACTGAATAAAACAAGACAAAGAATTGTTAAGATAATTAACACATAATTAACATGACATTGAACAAGAAAATAAAATTTAATATTAAATTATAGATTTCATCAATTATTTTTTAATTAATGTGTTTTATGGTAAATGAATGTCATGGATTTTAGATAAAAAGGGATATATTTTTACCTTTAATGATCCCCTGCAAAAATATTAGAGTTAGGAAAAGAAATCAATTCCAAAATTTTATAAAAGCATAGTTACAAATTAATTTTTTTGTTTAAATACAACATTCTTCTTATAGATTTCTGACAAACTCTGAACTGATGTTATTATTTCAGGGAAAGACATTTTTTCTTAAGTGTGTGTGTGTGTGTGTGTGTGTGTATATATATATATAGTATAATACATTTTCTACTAGGAACCTTTTTCTACCATTATTCAGTGTCTGTCTCTCTCTATTTTTCCCCTTTTAGGACATTAATTATGACTGAAATGCTATTTTAACTGAAAAAAATTTGTTTCAGTTATTTTATACTTCAATACTTAGATAAACTTAAATACAACGCATGATAATGATTCTTATTTATTTAAAACGGAATCCAATATGAAATGATATATTTTTTGGGTTAATACCCAACTTTCATGATTTCAGCTTCAGTGCGTATTTTGCAAAATATTTTATTTATGAAAGGCAATGGAACCTATCTGTATACAGTTTTTGAGTTTCTTAAAAATGTTTGAAGTTCTTAAAGGATCTAAACAAGAAGTAATTTGAGCATCATTTCTATTATATTAAACTATTCAAATTATTTCATGTTGTATACCTCTGTTCAAAGTGACAACATAAATGTAATCTTTATGCCTTTATTTCATGCAGTTATCAATATTCTACCTGCAATACAAATTTTGAACATTATTATTTTTTTTTAATAAATAAAATGAATACTTCTAGCTAAAAAATCTATTTATAATACTTTTTATAAAATTTATTACAATAAAAAAATTCAATGAAATATATCATAATATCTGATTATAATCTTAACATAATACAAAACAAAAACAAATGCTGATAATATATCCATGAAATAAATCTAATTTCTTAATGAATCTAACTTTGGCACCACAACTATCTACAACAACAAATAACTGACATCTCATTTTCATTGGTAATGTACATATAGTAACAAAAACAATAAAATACAAGTAATTATAGTTCAGAAATGCTATAAATATAAAATAACACAATAATTAAAAGGCTTAACATAAGCCAAAACATTATAAATAACTACTCTATAAATATTATAAGTATTTCTAAAAGTAAAAGAAAAATAATTAGGCAGCATAACATTACATAAAACAAATTAATAAAACAAAAACAAAAAGAAGTTATCAGGCAGTAAGTAATAAACTAAATGAACATTTATTATAAAAAGTGAAAATTAAAAAAACAAACTTAATGAACTTTATTTTAAAGCCATATGTATAATTCCGATTAACCAAAATGCTGGTAAAAACCAAATCATCTAACAATTAAATACGGATAAACTGTCATCTGTTGTATTAATCCATTTATGTTGTGCAGTAGTCCATTCTTCATAACAATTTCTATTGATTAACTGAAAACAAAATATTACTTCCAAAGCATGAAAATATATTTATTAACCTGAAGTTAAAATATTCCACGCTTTAATCTTCCCTGTAAAACATAATAACCAGAATTTAAACGAAAACAATGATAGAATAAATTCATTTTCCACCATTATTTTCTCCAATAGTAATAGAAAGCCGCCTTATATTTGGTTTATCATATTCTTCCATACTCATTCCTCTAGAAAAGCGTCGTGGACGATCGCCTTCACTTGAACTACCAGAAAATGTACGCTGTCGTTCAACTCCAGGTAAAGTAACTGAAGTGAGCAATCCTACGCCTTTGCAGAAAAGAAGAATACTCTGTGCTACCTTGCCAGGCTAAAGAACAAAAAATACAAGTAAAATATTAAAAAATAAGAACACTAACTGTTAGCTCTAATACTTCTGCTATGGCAAAATTAAAACTATTTAAAATATAAAGAATAAATAATCTGTTGGTATTTATGACATTCCTGCTAGTATTTTAAAAGAAATTATAGGTGCTATTGTTATTACCTTACAAACTTAATTAATGAATCTTTCAGCAAAGGAGTATTCTTTAGCTGTTAACAAGTAGTTGAAACTTCATCTTTTGATAAGAATATACATGAAAAATTCAAGGTCCTCACTTCAAGATGTAGAATTTAGAATTTAGTGTGCCTTAGAGAAGTGTTCTTGGTCCCATATTTTTTTAATTGTTTATTAATGACTTGCCACAAAATCTTGAGCCATTCATTGTAACCTTTTTCACAAATGACACAACTGTATCTAATATCTGAAGATAGTTATTTAAAAGGAATTGAAAACTATACGTAGCAGCTTAAAAAATTATTCACTGATTGGATTGTAAACATCTAAATTTAAATTTGGATAAAACTGTTGCATTGTGCCTCTGAGGTTAGATCAAAAATTGCTGATTGCATGGATGAATTCTCAATAATGAACACTATATATTATTGTATAAGGTATAATCTCATCTCTTGGGCTCTCTTAAATAGTTACAATGAGCTTTTAATATACACAAATTGGGCTGTCTGACCATTATCAGGCACCCTTAAATATGAACCATCTATACCTACATTTAGAAAATTAAATATTTTAACCTATCCTTTTGTTTATATTTGTAAATGAGCTTTGTGAATGATCTTTGATACAAAGAATGATCTCTTATTCTTAAAAAATAACAATATCCATCTTTAACATATCAGATAACAGAATTATAATTGAATTATTCATATTTAAATAAGTAGTTTACAAGAAAGGACCTTAATATGTTTCCATTGCCATTTTTAATAAATTCCCAAACCATCTGAAAAATCTTTTCAGCAATTTATTTAAAATATAATTCAAAGATTTTCTTTTATGGAAACAATATTACTCTGTTGACAAATTAAAAAAAAATAATCATGATTTACCTGCATTTCATTAGTGAACAATGTGTTCAAAATAATTTTCAATAGTTGTTCTGAACTGTGAATTTCTTTGTAGAAATTTTTTTAGATTTAATGTATTTACCTTAACATTATTTTTCATGTTTTTATTAAAATAATATGGACTATAATTACGAGGGTTCTAGTAACCCTTTTTTTTCAAGGTCCGATCGGTCTCAAAATTAAAACTACAGTGAAAATAAAAATTTTTTTATTTGTAACAAGTACTTAGATAATTATGCTATTTCTCTACATAGTTGCCACTCCGATTTAGATATTTGTCGTAGCGTGGTACCAACTTTCCAATACCCTCATCATAGAACGGAGCCGCCTGTGTTTTCAGCCATTTTCTACGCTGGTCTGCAGCTCGATGTCTGTGCCAAAATGTTGTCCTCCTAGCCAGCGTTTCATGTGAGCAAAGAGGTGAAAATTGGATGGAGCCAAGTCCAGGCTGTATGATGGTGGGTGATCAAACACTTGCAGGAGCTTCTTTGTTACACCTGTAGTGTGTGGCCGAGCATTGTCATGGAGAAAGACAATGCCTGATGGCAACATTCCTCTTCGCTTATTCTGAATTGCCCTTCGTAGATGTTGAAGAGTGACGCAGTATGAGGCTGCAGTCATGGTCGAGCCACGTTCCGTGAATTCCACCAAGAGAACTCCATTACAGACCCAGAACACAGTAGCCATACACTTTCTGTTGGAGAAGGTTCGCTTGAACTTCTTTGGTTTACTGGGAGAATGAGAATGCATCCACTATTTGGATCGTTCTTTTGTTTCTTCAGTTTTGAAATGGACCCATGTCTCGTCCCCTGTGACAATTTTGTTCAAAAAATCTTCTCCTTCATTGTGGTAGCGCTGGAGAAACATAGGAAGGCATCCATTCTCATTGTTTTGTGATGGTCAGACAGCATCTTGGGAACCCATCTCGCACACAGTTTGCGGTACTGAAGACTCACTCAAATGGTGTAGAGGGCTGACCTTGAAATTTCAGGAAACGAATCACTCAATACAGAAATTGTGAACCGACGATTTTCTTGAATTGCCTCATCCACTCGCTCAACGAGATATCGGTTGACACTTGCTTCCTTCCCTGACCGCCTGCATCATGAACATCTGCACGTCCTGCTTTAAAGTTCCTGCACCATTGTCGCACTTTGCTGTCACACATTGAAGTTTCGCCATACACATTACTTATTCGTCTATGAATTTCAGCTGCATTACACCCCTCAGCTTGAAGAAATTGAATTACTGCACGCACTTCACAATTGGCAGGAGAAGCTATTGTTGCAGACATGTTTACATGCTAGCTGTGTGTTCAGAACTAAACGTAGTTACATGGCGCGATTGAAGGCCATACTAGAGACGCTGTGCAACACATATGCGTAAAGGTTTATCCGATTTTTGCGCGGGTTTTTATTTCGCGACCAATCGGACCTTGAAAAAATAACCCTCGTACATCAATTTTTTATCTTGTTAATTTGTAATTTGATTTTTATATTAATAATGTACCTTGTATTGACGTGATCTGATAAATGTTTTCATCAGAATAGAGATTCATTTATAAAAGATTAACATA
Source organism: Lycorma delicatula (assembly GCF_047948215.1). NCBI lineage: Eukaryota > Metazoa > Arthropoda > Insecta > Hemiptera > Fulgoridae > Lycorma > Lycorma delicatula. The sequence goes on from NC_134459.1 coordinate 19,157,095, forward strand.
CCATTTCACTTGTGAAACATGCATTTTTTTTTCCTCTGGTTAATAAGGAATTCAATATAAATATTTTGGTGCTTCATATACTTAGTATGTTGTACTCTATTAAGTTTGAGAGGATAGTTTATAGAAATAAGTTACAATTTTAGAGATCTTTTTTGTCTTTTTATTTTAATTTTTCATAAATAATAATACAAAACAAGCAACAATGATTTTTTCCACAATCTGATTAAAACAGAATTTCAAGCATTTAAAAAATTGTTTGTAAGTATTGAGAAGCAAAGCTTTTTTGTTAAACACCAGTTCAATGAAGATATTGAAAGTAACTGGAGCAGACTAATTTTAGATAGTTGAAATTTTAGATAATAAAGGTTCCTTGAAAACCAAATAAGATGAAAAACCAAAAGCAGTTAACAATATATCATGTATCCAAAAAAACAAAAAAAAAAGAAACAAAAACAAAATCATGTAAAAGATGAAAATAACAAGTCTGCAAGTCAAATTTATTTATTTTATATAGTTAAATATTATACTTGAAATTATTTAATTTTTTCCCTTTTACATATATATTAATATAACAAAAAAGGCCACTTTGAAAGTTGGAAGCTAACACATCAAAACAACATGTATAAATAAATGAAATATAGAAAGTGGGGGTGAATGATATGACACTAAGTGGCATCAGAAAAAAAATAAAATGTTACAACAAATCTTGTTTACTAATGTTACTTTTATTGAGATTAATTAACTGCATCATTACTACTAAAGCGATTAGTAATGTATTTACATTTTCTTTTAACTTAACCAAAATTTTTCAGTCTTATCATTAACAATGATAGGCTCTTCAGTAAAGATTTAATTTATTATTGATTGTTCTATAATCTGGGTTTTGGTTTGCCTAAGTACAAATAATCCAGGGCTACATCATTATTTTAAACTTTTCAGAATAAACTTGAGGAAATAATGACAATTTTTTTTGTATAAATTTTAAGTGTCATCAATTTTATATGTTCATTGGCCAATAATAAATACCAACAACAAGCAGCAAAGCACTCAACATTGCTTAACTTAGGTAATCTATTGGAACTGCTTATAAACACTGCTGAAAACATTTTTCTTTATATTCTTTGATTTCCAAGATGTTACTCCAAGATATTCCAGGTATTGTGAGACAGTCACATTGCAAAGGGAAAAAATTGCATAACATGTAAGTTTTTATTTCATTATGGGCTAATTTGTAATATCTCTATAACATATTTTCTATTCAATGTAACAGTATTTTAATGCTGGTTTCTGTTCCATTACAAGTTATTTTTTTTACATTTTCTATGTTTAGAAAAATATATAAACACTAGCTTACATACCAGTTTTAAGAACAAAAATAGAGTCTCTGTAAAATGTTTTAAATTAGAACAAGTAAGAAAATCTATAACAGCTCACATTTGGTATTTTCTAAATCACCAGACTGCCCAATAACAAAGAAGTTTTAGCAAATTTTTATAACACATTAAGTTGTTTTTTTTTATTCATTGCACCATCTCCACCTATTTTACTATGAATCACTTTTTATTGTAGTTTCAATTTTTTATTTTCAAGAAACTCTAGGACTTCCTTTCTTCCGAGTTTGGTACTTAGTCAAACGCCTGCCTTGATGATGGATCACCAGTCATTCTCATTAAATGACCACACAGCTGTAGCTGTTTTTTTTCTATGAAGTTGGAATTCTTTATTTCATACCCTTCTATTCTCATCCTTATCACCTGATTTCTGACTTATTCAATCACAAGACTTTACAATAACATTGACTCAATCTTTTTTATTCATCTCCTAACTTACTGCCAAACTTCAGCTCTGTATTCTACACAGCTCTCCAACATGATTTCAAAAGCAGATTGCTCTATTTATTTACATTAAAGGATGATGATTATAAAGGATGATATTATGATTTCATAATAAAGGATGTAAACTTTAAATCAGTGTCTATTCTTGATTTACTTGACATCTAATATCACTGTTATTTCAACTATCAAAGTAATATTTAGGTATATAATTTCTAAATAAGGAAAATACTGTAATTAATTTAAACCCATTATTCTGAATATTTAAAAATAAAACAAACAACTTACTGCTTCAGAAAGGACATCTCCAGCACGTTCAATCTTTAAAAGAGTTGCTTTATTTTTATCCAGTTCTCTGTGAAGTTTTTCAACAACATTGGCATAAGACCCAAGAACACCAGTAATTAACAATACATCATTTTTATACTGTTTTAATGGTAAATCTTTTCGGCTGAAATAAAATAAAAACAATTATTATAATGACTATTAAAACAATAATAATGACAAAATTTATGGCTATTACTCTAAGAAAGTTACTGATGTTTGAGAAAACATAAATAAAAAAATGCCCGTTCATATGTTGCAGAAAAGTAAAAGAATGTAAAAGGAGGAATTAGAGTGAGAGACTTAGTCACTGACAGGTCTTTGTAAACATTCTTATTTTGTAACTCTTCTAATCATATAATTTACACACAATAAACACTATTGACTATTTGATGGATATTGGATACCAGTAAGTATTTCCAAAATTTACCAGTGGTGTCATTCTGATAAAAATAATTATTAAAACAATCTTTTTATACTTTGCTGTTTGATATGTTAATAGTAATTACATCATCAATTACATAAATAAATGACAGAGGACTGGAAGAGTGCAATGGAAATTACAGAACAGCAAAGACAAAGGAAGCCTTCAGTAAGAAGAAATAATAAGGTAAAACTTTGGACTTAAAATTAAGGAAGAAGTTAGCCAAATGCTATGTATGAAGTAAAGTAAAGCACGGTGATGAAGAGGGACACACCTTATGAATTGAGGCTTTTGAGGTGTGTATATGCAGAAGAGTAAAGTAAGTAAGATGGGTGGAGAAAGTGAGGAATGAGGAAGTAATGACCAGGATTAATGGAAGGAAGTAATGAGGATAAAGAGCACTTACACAAGAAGTACAAAAAATAAAAGGAAACTGATTATGAAATGCAATTAGAGGGAGGGGATTTTGACAAATGCATTGGAAAGGTCCAGTAGAAGGAGAAAGGAAGCGAGGAAGAAGAATGGCAGAGTTAATAGATGAGATGAAGGCTGGAAACAGAAATGGATGGAAATGGGATGGTGTGGGAACTGCCACCAGGCAGAACATCATATGAAAACGATACATAATACCCATATACATATAGAATGTCAAAATTTAATTTTTTTATTAACTTCCCAAGTTGTTTAAAAATTTACAAAAAAGTTTTGTTAAATTAATGCAAATGATTGTGTCCTGATGAAATATGTATGTACTGATCGGAATTAGTATTTATTATACATTTTAATAATTTGTTTTAAAAAATTTTGATTATTAAATGTTCAATAAATCACTTTGTAACATAATTCTCCAATTATGTAACACACATCTTAAAAGGTGACACTTATTTTCAGATGGAAATACCATTAAAAAATATAATTTCAATCTCCCCAAACATCAAGTTTCCAATTACAGTTTATAAAAAATAATTCTTTTAATACTTCATTATAATTCCTATTTATTACTATTTATAACAACTGCTACTTACTTCAAGAAAGCATGAACATAATGTTTTACATTGGTTGTATTAATGGTGGCTCGTAAACGATGTAAAAATTCCTTCATCACATTATCTTTATCTGGATTGTTTTCATTCATCAGTTGCTGAAATAAAATAAATGAAAATAGATCAATTTATAAAACAAATTATTAAAAAAAATATATATTTTTTGTCTTTAAATATAGTTTTTAAAAACTGAGAATGAAAAAATTAAAGAGTTAGAAAAATATTTAAAATATAAACTGTCGTAGATAAGTTATAATTTAAACTAATAATTCTCGTCATTTCTGCAAATTACATCACTGCACTTTCAAAAATCTTTCTAGCTGAAAAACTAATCCTAAATGATACCTTAACTTATGAACATCCTTTACATTTAAATATCAGGAATAATGACAGAAATTTACTGAACAACTATCAATCTCACCCAATTTAACAGTCACTTGTTATGCACTTTCCTGAACTAAATGCATAATTGTATCTAGGGTATAGTACAATTTTTTGATTCATAGAACTAAATGCAATTTTTTCTCTAGTATTGTTCATGTAATTTAACAAAAATTTCAATTGAAAATAAATCACGAAAGCAAACATATGGAACTAGTAAGAAATGCAATTACTACTTAATTAAAAACAAACTAATAAAATCAGACCAAAATTTCCCAAGTTTTAATTAAAATTAGGTAATTATAATATAAATCAGTCTTAACAATATTATGTAATATTAAAATTATCAAAACAAACTGACTACAGTAAACCTTAAAATACCATTGACCTTAAGTAAATAATCTGAATTGCATTTATTGAAAGAATAAGTAGCTTATACTTCTGTCTTTTGCAAACAGTCCTATGCTTATTGTCATTTAGACAATCAAGATAAATTATCTAAAACCTATTTTCATGAAAATTGTTGCAGTTGTTCTGCAGTTTCAGGTGCAAAAACAACAACAAACATAACTAAGAGATTACTTTCCTCCTGGTGTATTTATATAAAAATATACTTAACCTGAAATTATGTTACGAGAATATTTTAAATAATTAATTCTGACACATCAATAGCTTTATGTTATTTGAGTAAGCTGATGTTCAAAACCAAAGAATCAGACACTAGTTATTAGTAACACTAACAACTTTAATTTCAATGACATAAACCATTTATTAGCGTGTAATCTTTTATTCCAATTTAATGAAATTGAAATAAAATTATTTCTTCTTGGGTAATTTTCCAAGCAATGGGACCCAGGAAAAGTCTAATTCAGGCATAACATCCATGATAGAATAAACAAACAGATGAAAAAAGCCTAATGGGTAGTAAAACCAGGTTTTAGAGGATGGCAGACAAAAGTAACCTTGCTCAAGTAACCTGGTTACTTGAACAAGAGCCAGGTACATTGGTGGTCATCTGAGATTACCAATATCAGAAGAAAGTGCTGGAGAGCTAGATGGGCTGGCAGGGGTGACAAGGAGGTGCCGGCATCAAAGTTGCCAGAAACTGCTATCTCGATCAGAAGAGGAGACTCTTCAAGAAGAGCATTGAGGATGCCAAAAGAACAAAATGAGGAGGTCAATGTTAAAAATCAGATGGCTGGATAAAGTGACAAATGAAGAGGTGTTGCAGCAAATTAATGAAGAAAGAAACATTTGGAAAAATATAGCTAAAAGAAGAGACAGACTTATATGCCATATCTTAAGGCACCCTGGAATAGTCGCTTTGATATTGGAGGGACAGACAGATGGGAAAAATTGTGCAGGCAGGCAACACTTGGAATATGCAAGTCAAATTGTTAGGGATGTAGGATATAAGGGGTATACCAAAATGAAACGATTGACACTAAATAGGGAATTTCAGAGAGCTGCATCAAAACAGTCAAATGACTGAAGACAAAAACATTTTTTTTTATAAATGGATGACTAAAACATAAATAATTCATGACTTCTGCTTTCTGCTGATGTACATTAAAAATAAGTATTCTTCATTAAAAAAAAAACCTGAAATAAGTGATAACTAATGCAAGCACAGACATGGCAATTAAACTCATGTTTGTCAAACTAAATCCATTTGTACCAACCATGTAGCCTTCCGATTGATTTACAACTCAGTAATCATAACTTTCTTTTTCTGTTTAGCCTCTGGCATATAGTAAGGTATTACTTCAGAGGATAATATGTATGAATGTAAATGAAGTGTGGTCTTGAACAGTCTCAAGTCGACCATTCCTGAGATGTGTGGTTAATTGAAATCCAACCTTTACTAGGATTTGAACCTTAGAACTCTCAACTTCAAAAACAGCTGATTTGTGATGACGAGTTCACCATTAGACCAACCTGGTGGGTTCAATAATCGTTACTACTGATGATAGGTATTAAACAATTTTTTTAGAGTTGCTGTAAAAACTATCTCTTAACAAATATTATATTCTCAAATATTATTTCTCAAAAGAAATAAGCTTTTTCATTTTAATATTCTTTTATTACATACAAATTCATTTTCAGAGATTCAATACACCAAAAATTTCAGTTTACATCTATGGATGAAAAATAATGTATATTATAGAAAAATAGACATATTATGTAGAACTAATGATTACTCTATTAAAATACTTTATAAACACAATTTAAAAAGAAAAGATGAAAATGTACACTAATGTGCAAATTAATTACCTCATTAAGCATCTGAATTCAGTATTTGATTATCCACAAATTGAAAGCAAAGAACAAAAAGTTATATTTTTTAAAACAAAAAAAATTACAACTGAAAAATTATCATTAAATGTTTAACTTAATAATTAATTAAATATATTAAAAAAAAAATCAATTAATAAGCATGAAACATTAATTTTAGTTAATTACGTGAATTACAACGGAAAAAATACAGTAAAGAAATATTATTTATAAATCATCAAATCAAAGGAAGATCTATAGTAGAAAATTTTAAGGTGTATAATGATTAAGAGAAAGAATGAAAGAATATCATGAAATTGTTGATGGAAAAAGTTTTTAGAGTAATTAAGAGAAGCATAAAGAAAGATGGAAAAATTGTACTCATTAATCAAATAAATCTACAATAAAGAGAACAAAATATAGAATTTTTAAATACAGTTGTAAAGAACAATTGCAATGCATACGAGATGTTTATCAGTTTTAAAAAACTATGAATTATATACCTACTCATCAAAACTGAAAGAAATCTATTCCATGTAAGTAACAACTAAACAAAAGATATTATGAGTTTTATTTATAGAAATGACTACAATGCGGTAGAGTTATTTTTAGAGTAAATAGTTTAAAGATTAACTGGTAAAAGAGGCAATTACATAATACAGTGTGGTATAAGGAAACGGGAAATTTTTAAGTAACTCTTAAAGAAGTAAAAAAAATGAATTTACAAGTTTTATTGTTGAAAACAAAAAGAGAACTACATGTTGTTTAATGTCACAGGACAAAAAATTTCAATATCTAAAAACATCTGTAAGATGATGGCCATTCAAATGTATGCATTCCTAGAAGTGAATGTTGAGATTTTGCAAGACACTTTAAAACACTTCCTTGGGACCATATAGTCTGATGGTTTCAGTTCTTGTATAACTTGAATTTTAAAAGGATGAAACTTCAAATCACTGTGGAATATTCGCCAGATGGTTGTTCAGTTTAGGTTCAATGCTGCTGCGAGTTTCCTTGCAGAACGTCATGGGCTACTTCCAATTGAGGCTCGAGCTACTTCAATGTTTTCTGAAGCTTGTTGATCTCTCCTGGTGTTTTCTGTTTTAGTGTTGAACAGTTTTCTCAAAATTCTCAAACCATGTCTTGATGGTGTAGCTAAATATTGAATCTGGCCATAATATCGAAATTCCTGTTGAGCAACAGTCATATTGTCACCATTTTCGTAAAATGCCTTCACGGCAAATGCACATTGTGTACCGACCCACTGGTCCATGAATACTAAATGACAGGTAGTTGGGCACAGAAGGATGCCACTCCCACCTTTCTACCAGCTCCTCATGGCTGCCTCTACTACTTTCAAAATTTCCCGTTTCCCTGTGCCACCTGTGTTTTATTACAGTTGAATAAGTCAGTAAAGGAGTTAATAGTGTTGAATAGAATATCCTTAAAATATGGTATATACCAAAATTATCTTTCAGTGGTAGGATAAATAACAGCTTTATCAAAGAACAAATATTGAGGGGTAACCAGTAAACTAATAACAATTTCCAATTAAATGTTATTCCTAAGTTTATTAAAGTATAAACTTAGATACATTTTTTGAAATTTAAACTCGTACATTAGCACAAACTAAAAAATATATTCCACCAGTTTGTACACTTTTGGTATTCCACCAGTACTGTTTGGTTAGATCAACACACAGAGAGAGAGAAAAAAAAACGAGACAGTGATCTGAACATGAAAAAGTTATAAATTAATTTATCACAAGATATTAAATAGTATCACAGGTACAGTCCAGTCCTAGTAATCTAAATTTTACATCCTGACATTCCCAATAGTACAAAACAACTTGGTTAAGATCAAAAAGTTGATTGATAAAAGTTAATTACATCAAAAAACATACTTTATTCAAATTATTACTGTAAAATGTGTTATAAAATAGAAAAGCTCACTTTCTAAATAGTCAGAAATATCCTTCCATACTTGTTTTTGAGACTTGAATCAGTTTCTCGTAAGTGTGCCACACAATTGTTTTTTCGCTTCTGAACTTCTATAGTACAGAAAAGAACGGATAGACTCAAAATGATTGATGGATGATGTTTCTAGTTATTTAGAAAGTAAGTTATGACATTTATGCAGACATTTACATATATAAGAAGAAATTAATTTTTTTTCTGATATTAATATAACAAAAGTATCACAATGTTTTACTATTATTATTTTTTAAATTCAAGTCATGAATTTTTAAACACAAAATTTAAAACACCATAATAGATATAAATTCCTGAAATATAATATATCTCTTCTGATGGACTGGTAGCATTTCTGCCTTTCATCTAGAAGATTCTGAATTTGAATCCTAGTCAGGTTTGTAATTTTTCTCATTATCAAAGAAAGAGAGAGCACAAAATTATAATTGTCAGCCTGCAGTTACTGGAATGAAATAAATAACAATTATGTTTTTTCTTGAAAATGAAATAAATTTTCCAGCTGATAATTACAGTTGTTACTATTAACAGTATAGGATTGATATCTCTTCATTTCTATATAAGTTGTGAAATTTTCAAAAATAAATAAATTTTCTTTAATTAAAAAAAACTAGTGATGAAAAAATCAAAATGGATAAAAACTATCTACTGTTTAAATACAACATAATCAAGAATTCAATATAAATAACGCAGTTTTGGTAATGAAATTTTAACACAATAAAATTACAATCCATAATTCAAATAGAATCTTCAAAAATCTTTTATAAAATTTGGATTTATTAAGTTGTTAAAAAAATGTTTAACACGATAAAATTCTGTTTGTTTTAAATACATTTTTTATATAAAAATTCTTAGTTAACTAAAAGTTATATAAATACAACTTACATGTCCAAATTTGTGGAAAACTAGATAATCTTCAGCAGACTGACTCACCACTCCTTCCTTACCTTTCCAGTTTACAAACTAAAAAAAAAAGATTTCTATTAAATTTACTTTAAAAAAGTTACACAAATTATCTCTATTAAATTTACTTTAGAAAAGTTACACATTAAAATTATGTAATTAAAAAATAATCAACCAATTATTCTAACTGGGTTCATAAGAAAATTTGCATCATCAGTTAATATATTTTTATTACTAATTTAACTCAAAACATAATTTGACATTATTCAGATTTTTTTTGGCCATTAAAACGATTATGAAACATATCCCATCAACCTGCTTATCTTATTGTCAGTGTTTTGCTTCTATGAAGTGGTATACTCCAAATAGTGTTTTTTTTTTAATCTCTCAAATTCTTAAAGCTATATGAGTTTCTAGTATAATTACTTTTTTCATGAAATCTCTCCCTTGTACCCTTGCCTTCCTTGTAGTCTGCTTTTGACTGTACCTTACTTTATTCATCTTTTGTAATTTTACTCTTTCAATAGAAAACCTCTATAACTTCTATCATACTATGTTCTATCTATTTTATATCTTAATATTTAATTCTTCATTATTCTCCTTTCTGTCACATTTCATTACTTTTGTTTTCTGTTATCTACTTTATCTGTTAACAATACAACCATACCATTCAAAATTTTTTTCTTACACATTTTTAACCTCTGTTAAAAATAAAATCTGATTGGTGATTCTTAACATTTTCATTTTTTGCAATAAACAGCTACTCCAATTTTAATTTATCTTTCAATTCTTAAATTGCTTCTTCTATATATAAGTTGAAATGCAATGCGAACATTCTACTTTCTTATCTCACTTCTTTCTGTTTGAATTACAAGAAAGCCTTTTATCTTCTAATAAACAAATACAATGTCAACATATATATTTTTTTAGTCATTTCATTTGTTTTGTATATATGCACATTTAATTTAATTAAACATGTTCTTTAAGAACTGAAGATGTCACCTCTTGGAACCTAACAAAAAATTGAATTAAATCTGATTTTTTTATCTTAATGGAAGATAAAAAAATTATCCCTAAAAAGATATTTATTACAGAGGCACTATTCTCTAATAGGTAGGAATTTTTTTTTAGTGGGTACGATATTTTATTTTGTCACAAAAATCATATATACTTTTAATTTCTAATTGGTAATGTGAATAATCATGGTTTCAGCTAACTCAGTTTCAGATAAATAAGATTTTATTACAATAAAAGCATCAAACCCTTGATAGGATTTTATTAAATTGTAAACCAGGAGCATAAGAAATCAATAGGAAGAGTTCTAAACAATCTAGCCAGGCATTTAAAAGAATATTTTGTAACAGCAACCACAATTATTTAACATGTAAATGCTCTACATTAATTAACTTGCCAAAAGTAGAACATGGTACTTAATTGTCACTTGGATGGCCATTCATAAGAAAACAAAACAGTTTACTGCTTTTGGCAAATCGTTTGAAGATACAAAATGAACAACCTACGTAAAAGCAACAGTAATGATGACATTAACATATGTTAGAATTTTTTCTGTATAGTACAACCGTCCAAATGTGTTTCGAATTTCACCTGAAATATAAAGTGGTTATTGAACTCATTTTGAACTTTTACCTACAGATAAATTTAGATACAAAACAAAATTAGGTAACATTATTTTTACTTGCTTTTCATATAAGCTTTAATGACTCATTATTTATTAATAATAAATTATTATCACATATATCAATATTTTCATACAAATTTCTTTGTAAATAAGAATGAAGTACATCATTAATTAAGGAAAACTTTTCTAGCAAACTTGTAATATTTAAAAAAAAAATTATTCTGAATTATTATCCCTTTTATACTGCATTTTTAAATATAAACAAATTATTAATTTATATGTTCTGTTTATCGTCGCACATGTAGATTGACAGTGCATCAGCCAACTAAATGTGTAACTGGCAGTAGAATATGAATTTCTGGCAGTGCAAGTATTATTTCTGCCAGAAAATGCATCTTATAAGTACAAAAGTGAAATAGTTTCACAGACAAAAACAGATCAGAACTATACATAATAATTTATAATACAATGATATATTATATTATTGCACATCAAAAATTCTTAATGACTAACTTTTTTTTGGCAAGGAATACATTTAATAAAGAAATTTAAAATTAACTTATATTCATTCTATTTATTCTCTTTCAGTTATTCTAATTTTTATTATCACTGTAAGATAGTAAAAGATTAAATCTTACATTTAAAAAATATATCTTACATTACAAAAAATATATCTTACAGATCACTGTAAGATATGACTAAAAAAAAACTACAAAAAATAAATAAAATATAAAAACAATTTGCAATTTTTGTTAAACCTTGGAAAAATTGGGAAAGGGCCATAAAATGTTTTCAAATGATTCAAATGCAAAAAAAGGATAAATTAATGAATGATTTCCATTTTACTAATTAAAATCCTTAAAACTGATCTAATTTTTTTCTTTATAAATGTATAAAATTTAAAGAAAGGCATGAATGTTCTTGAAGCGCACTCTTATCTGCACTTAAATTGAACAGTTATGAAGATAGATAAAGATATTAATTAAAATACATAAATTTTTAATCACCTTGGCTTTAAAATTCTCTTTAACAGAAGTTGCAGAACCAGTACAATTAATAAGTATTAATCCAACAGTGCGAGTTGGATGAGCAAGTCCAAACCTAGCAAGCACATTTGCTCCAGCCCCTTCTCCAAGACCGATTACATAACGTACATGAATGAAATCAAGCACTGTTACCAAATCTTCACCAAGTGTTTGCAATGATGGAAACTGGGCTCTGTAAAAAAGATAAAGAAAACTCACATTGTTGTAAAATTTCAATTTTTTTGTGCATTTCACAAAATATATAAATAATATGTTTCCATAAATTACTGTTAATAAAAATGTTTTTTTTTTTTTTTTTTTTTACTTATCCTTAATCATATCATAAACTATATATAAAATGAATTTATCATTAAACAACAAAATTAAAAATTTGTAACTAGGAATTTGTAAATGATGATTATTTGATTATCACTATTTTTAAACTGAATTATGAAAAGAATATAATATAATAAATTTTATTAAATAATATATAAGTGGTATTATTAAGAATACAATAAGTGGAATTACATTGTGTTTATATTTATACTATCAAATAATAAACATGACCAGTATTTATTTGTTAACAATCAGAATTGTTTAAATACTTAAAAATTATTCAAAACAATAAAGCAAAGGATAACTATTCACAGTAAAGATTAATTTTAAATTAATCTCAAGTTGAAAAGCAAAAATGTAAAAAAAAAATTCAGTACATATCATGAAATAGTAGTAAATGTTTCTGAAGGATATTAAGGATAAGCAAAGTACATTTACAATTACAGCGTGAAATAAAGTTTCATAACTGACTGGAAACAGCAACCATAGTGAATTACAGGGTGCATGACTACCAGATGCCAAACTCGTTTGAGAAGTACATTAAAACTCATTTTTTAAATAATAAATAGCTGCCAATTAATCTGACACAAACATTTTAATTAAATGGAGTTCAAAAGATTTTTTAGCTTCACATCCATGACATTCAATTAAGTTCTGAGCTGCTCTAGCAGCATTTTTTTGCTAGCCAAACTTTGAATTTTCTACTGTAATAAGGCTACCTAATATATACTTACATTTAAAATAATTAATTTCTTGAATTTTATTTAATAATATCTTGTTTTTAAATTCATTAGCAAATATTTTTGCTAATTTGTTGTATTTATATTGGTTTATTTAAATTGGAATTCCACATAATTGTTAATTTCCTTGATTTATTAAAATGTGATCATGAGTAAAAATAAACTATTCTCAAGAATAACAAACATTCTATGCCAGGCTTATTAAATAAAGCAAGGTGTGCAGCGGTTTTGAATTGCCTTCTTCACTAAACTAAACATATGACTGCTATCGATATGCCAAGCCCACTAAAATGCATGAAATACAAGTGAAGTCAGCCCTACAAATGACACTTTCATTTTGATTCACCCCAAAGACCAATTGTATAGTGAAAATCATTGGTGTAACAAAAGTAACTCTCTTACTGTTTCTCATACTTGTGCTTTAGATGCTTCACATACATTAGCCATAATTAAGACTGCAACAAACAGTGTAAGTAAAAATTAATATGATCATTTTTATTGTGAATCAATGTGTTTTACACACTGCTTCAGCAGGTGAACTTATTTTTTCACATGTATCTCTTTTTATTTTTTATTTTTTTGTAAAAAAGATTGCAGTCAATATTTCAATAATACTAATTAATGATACACAAGTTTAAATCTGAATTTTTCAAAAATATAAATAAATCACTCATTTTACTGTATGGAAACAAATGCAAGAAATGAACAGAAATTATCAATACTTACGGATCTAATGCCTCTGCATTATCTTCATGACCAGGTACATCAACATGAATAAATATTGATCGTTCTTTAATGTCACTCATACAAGGTCTGTTAACAAAATCTTCAAATGACCAATCTGTAAAAAGTAAAAATGAAATAACTAATCAAAGAATACAAAAATTATAGTAAAAAATAAAAATAATGTTGTGTATAGTATTATTTAATTCAACTATTAAAGCTTCTCTTACTGTTTCATAATTATTTCATTATATAAATCAGTATGAAAAGTGTAACTGCTAAGAAAGTATTGTTTCCTATTTTACTATTACTTTACTTCTTTTTCTTAAAAGTAAGTTGCAAATTTAATTTTATAGATTTTGTTAATCTATAGATGATAATATTTCATTTATAAACGCTGTTTATTTGAGGATTATACAGGAGATCCTAAAGTCGCACACATCAAAGTAATAAAAAAAAACAGGAAAAAAACATTAAGTAATAATATTTAAAGATTTATTTATTTTTACAACATATGCTCAAAATGGCGGCCCTGTTCAGTAATGCACGTACAAACTCTTTTTACCATGTTTAAGGGCATTTTGTGGAGAATGTGTATACTGATGTTGTTAATCTCCACTGTTACATTCATCTTTGGTTCCTCCAGTGCATGCACGTTTGTGTGTTCCTGCTGGAACCAACAATCACATTCATCACCTTCCAGAAGTACAGTAAACTATGCAATGATGTCCTGGTATATACTGTAGTTTTAAAGAAAATGGGCCCACTATTCGACGACATGATATGACACACCACACTTCCATTTTCTGAGAGTGGAGAGTATAACGGGTTTTCATGTAGCACATGTGGATTTTCAGTTAACCAAATTCTAGTGTTCTGACTGTTCACACAGCTACTAAGGTGAAACCACACCATATCAGTGAAGAAAACACGGTAAAGCTCTGCAATTCCATGGTTGTCAACAAATGACCGAAACTAAGTACAGTACACTATGTGCTTTTCTTTATCTGGCTCCTTCAATTCCTGAACACTGCCAACATGATGTGCATGAAAAAGTAATCACTTCATCACACAATGATCACTTTCATATGGAATCTGAGAGGGAACTGGTAGTCTCCTCAAACTTTTCAAATGCGAATGCTGCTCACATTCTTAACCTCAGCCAGTTTAGCATCAGTCAAAATGGCTGGTCTCCTGGCTGTCTTCTTGTCTACAACTGATCTGCATTTTCTAAAACGGGTGATAATTTTCATTATTGTCAAATTGTTAGACACTGCCACTTCCGGATATTTCCCATGAAATTCATCTACAACACATGCATAAGAATGATTGGAAAAATAATGTTAAAAAATGAAAACTCGTTGCTTTGGAAAACTACATGTTTACCAAGCAATGAACAAAGCACTACTGCAAGCACTGTATCAACATACATCACAATGGTGTCTAGGTTTGTTGTTGTTGTTAATAGCCATGGTGCCATCTTGCATTAGCCGACAGAAGGTTTTCAACTACACTATTTATAGATACTTTAATTTTGATGTGTGCAACTTTTAGATCTCTGTACATACCTTTAAATATATATTGTTAAAAATTAAAATTAAAAGATTTAAAAAAATATGTACCAATAGTTTGATAAGTAATTACAATGTTTTTTTCTCTTTTTGTATAGTTTTTAAAACATATGAAATTTTACTAAAATTTAATACCTTACTGCTCTAAATAGATCAAATTGAAATATTTTTAGCAACAGATAAACCAATCTGAAAATCTAAAATTCTCAGCTTTTCTTAAAAACAATTAAATATACTGTTCTATCAAGTTGTGGCTAATGATTTAAGCAGAAGTAGAACTAATTTCATGTTTATTTATATATAAATATATATAGGTTGGGAGTACGCTCACTGACCAGAAAATTGAGCTTTACGTTTTCATGTACCGTTTGAAATTGCAATAACTTTTAAAGGACAAAAAATCCACAGTTACATGATATGCTATTTGATAAATGTAGGAACAAAGGTTATAAATTGCACAATATGAGCACACTACTGCATCAGCGGGTGCAAGAAGGGTGGGGAAAAATAGGTTTGTTTTGCGCCGCTATATAGTGACTGTACTAGCGATAATATAATTAAAAGGTCTAAACAATTGTAATTAAGTTGAAAAATTATCTGCTTAGATGAAATGTCACGTATTGATGTTAAATGTGTTCAAAAGTATCGCAAACACCTATGGGAGAGTAAAACAGATCATGGCAAATCTAAAAAGTATAAAATGACCAATGCCAAACATCAGAGGGTTTACCGACAATATCTGAAAGACAAGGTGTTATCAGTTCAGCATCAGGCGCTGTGAATGAGTACCAGCTGCCAACAACCAAGTACATCTGCTGCTACTGATGTTTGTATGGGAGTGAACAATGAAGATAACATAAAGAACTTTGAAAATGATGTAATGGAGGTCATAGAAGTAAATAATATCATAGAGTTAGACAAGTGTCCGACATTGCAACTGTATCAACTGATCGATTTCAACAAAACGTGATAATGCTATTTGGTAGGGTTGTTAATGTAACCCACTGGGTTGGTCTAGTGGTGAACTTGTCATTGAAAATCAGCTGATTTCAAAGTCAAGAGTTCTAAAGTTTAAATCCTAGAAAAGGCAGTTACTTTTATATGGATTTAAATGCTAGATCATGGATATCAGTGTTCTTTGGTGATTTGGGTTTCAATTAACCACACATTCCAGGAATGGTCGACCTGAGACTGAACAAAACTACACTTCATTTACATTCAAACATATCATCTTCACTTATCCTCTGAAGTAACACCTTACAGTCGTTCAGGAGGCTAATCAGAAAAAAGAGAGGTTTGTTAATATGCTATGAAACAGCAACCCACATAAGTAAATCTATAACAAACATTACATATTATATGTTCTAAAGGTTTGCAACCATGATTCTTCTACAGCCCTGCCGATTTTTTAAAAAAATCACTACTTCATATATAAAAAAATATAATTAATTAATTATAATTGTTTTTTTTTGTGGAGGGACACAAGCTTAAAATAAGCAACTAAAATTGTTTTATAACATTGAGAATGTTCAGTTCTAAAAAAAAAATCTGTTCAAAAAAATTATTAAAATATTAACAACAATAATACAATTTTTAAATAACTGTGTTTAACCTCAGTAAAGTTTAACTCCAAACATCATCTAGTCTTATCTTACAGTTCTTCAAATACTGCTGTTGTCTGAATCTCAGCATTTGAACATAAGAATATACCATTCTAATTCAAATCCAATTAAAAATAACATTAAAATAACAATTCCTTTTAAGTTATTTCTTTATTGAAAACTAAAGTACTGAAGCATCATTAACTACACTATAAGAACTGAAAAAAAAGATCTTGTTATTTACCATTTTGTATTTAAAATGGCAGAAACCTAGATCACATATTTTCATCTTTGCACAAATGTTCAAAACTTACCTTTAATATTCAAAAAATGATGATTATCAACAAGAACATGAGATCTGAAAAAGGAGGTCAAAAATCTTTTAAAACTCTATAAACTGTTCATAAAAATACAAATATGGATCCCAATGGTTTTTAAACGTATATTATTTATTTTGAAAATTTAAAGGATAAATCAGGTTAAGATGTTTATAACTTAGTTATTATTCAATCACAAGTAATTCATTTTCACAGAATCTTCTACAGTAATGTAGTACCAGAATGTTCTAACACTTTTCTAGGGGGTTTTCTGAGGTTCACGTTAGAAAACTATTAAAAGTTTTGATTTCCACAGTGTACATAAAAGCAACTGACTAAGTAATATTAATTTTTAAACTACATTAAAACAAAACCAGAAAAAAAATATTTTTTTTTAATTTGATTGATTTTTGCTTGAAAATTTTTAATAATGAACCCTAGAGACTTACTCCAACCTCAAAAGGCAACTTAGAAATAAGAGCTCTCTCTTGGCTAATAAAGATATTTTTTTTTTATATATTCTCTGTTAGAGAATGATAGTTCTCACTGTTAGTTCTAAAATATAAATAGACTGAGCAAAAGAAGACTGTCTAATAACAAATTACACTGAATCTCTAAAAAAAATTAAACAAAGAATACTTACGATTGCAGCCCAAATCATGGACAGTCAGAAAAATGGCTCTTTTCTCCTGTTGGGTAACATCACCCTGAAATTTAAAAAATGAAAATTTTAATTCATTTACTATAAAGAAGCAATATAAAAAAGATTTAAGAAAACTGTTATAAAAATTGTTACTGTTTAAAAAAGATTAAATTCAATAGCAACCTTAAACCTATGCTGGATAGTCATAATTACTCATAGTTTAATTTTAGGTAAAATTCACACAACTTGCAGTATGAAACTAAATGGACAAGAGTAAAGATCCTTTTATTCATCACATTCATTTATCTCAAATAAATTACTCATAAAATGAAAAATGTTATATTACTCATATATTTGGTAATCTCAAACATGAATCTAATAAATATATTTTATTTATTAAATACAAGTTTTAGTTAAAATTCACAAATAATGATACATAAAGTACCAAACTTGAAATAGAAAATAAGAAGTAGTTAGTTTATTGACATTTCATAAGTAATAATCCCTTTTTTTAGTAAAAGTAAAACAGCTTTTTTATATTGACTAAATATGATTTGATGTTTTCTACAGCACAGTAGAAAGGGAGCAAGGTGTATACTACCCAAATAAAACGATGAATACTATTTTTAATATTTGAATCTACTACTATTTTCGATATTTGAATCTGAAGACAAAAGTACATACAGTGATTACAAATTAATGAAAATACAGTTTTGATGGCTTATCAAAAATGTATTTTTTAAAAGTCGAGATGATTACTTACATGATTATAGAAAAATTAAATGTATAGAATTCTTTTAGTTTTTATTTAAAAATGTTCAATGTGTTTACCGTTTGTAACACATCAGATATCAACACGGTAGTCGAATTCATCCCAAACACATGCAAGAAGGTGCCAGTCAACGGTAACAACAGCATTTGTGATGCGTTTTTTAAATCATCAATATTAATGTGAAGGCCCTACAAAATTTTTACATAACCCCATAAAAAGTAGTCGCAAGGAGTTAAGTCTGGATTCCAGCACCTTTCTTTTTATACACAGACAACCTGTGTTTTGAAACTGTTTATGCCAGTCATATATTGATCTTCTCGTTGGTGGTGATTTACCATAATTTATTCTGAAATGTCGCTGCACGATAGTAATCGAGTTTATTTTGGCTAATTCGAGCAAACAAAACAATTACTTAACCCTACTTCAGTAGCAGCCATCTTGCCAGACTGGTAACATAACACATCAATAAGTGACAATTGCAACAGTGCACGTATACCTACATAAACTTAAAAAAAAAATTGCCTGTAAAACCATATCATTTACTTTATTCACATACACAAATTTAATTTTTTATAAGCTATAGAAACTGTACATTTCATTTGTAATCACTCTGTATTATAATCACAGAATAAATATAAAATAATTTTATGGAAGAAGTCTTAAAATTTGTAATTGTATGATTCTTTGGATTGTTTTGTTTAAAACAATAAAATAAGGTGTAACACATATTCCACAATAGGTCCTTTTCTTTTTATTAGATAAATGATTTCTCTTAAATTTCTCTTCTCAAAAAGTTTTTATACTAATTTTTTGCTATTTATCAGCTGAAATTTTGGAGATGTCAAGAAAATACAAATGATGGTATTTGCTGATGCAAGAGATGATAGTTTAGAAAATACCTGATTTTAAATGAGGAGAAAACACAAATATTTTTATTACCAAACTTATGAAATAACATATGAAAAGTAAAATTTTTAAATTTTTATTGCATCCTACCACATTTCAGAAACATCAATTGTGTAGTAAACTTGACAGATTATTTATAGTTTTAGAAGATTAAGATCCTGCCTTGAAATAGGTAGTTTATGTGTCATTGGTTTATGAAATTCATATCTGCAAACAGACAGCCACATTCAAGATATATTACTTTAAAAAAATGCTAAATAAACCAATTACTGAAGACTGCAAACTGCTCTTCATAATGTTAAAAATTATGCCCATTATAAATTTACTTATTCATTATTCTTTGATTAGCATTAAAACTAATTTGAATTAGTTATTACAGTTAACAGTTTGACTACTATAATCACAACTTTAGGAACAGGAAGATTCAAGCTTTCAGTTTAAGAGTGATTTTTTTTATATCATATTAAAAATCTGTATTTTTTTTTTTACATTAACTTAATGCATTCCCTGGTGTTTTCTTTCTTATAGGTTTCAATAATGTTTTAGATTAATAGAAAAGTGTACAAACCAACAAGTGTTACCTTAGAAATGTTACTGTGTTAGTAAGATGAAAGAATACCACTAACACTGTCACTTTGACAATCTCTGTGGCAGAGTGGTAGCGACTTGGCCTTTCATACGGAGGTCCCAGCTATGAATCCCGATCAGGCATGATATTTTTCATTCACTACAAAATTCAATTGCCATATCCCATGCACAAGCTTGAAGCTTATGTGGTGATATGATTAAGCCCACTACAAAATTCAATTGCCATATCCCATGCACAAGCTTGAAGCTTATGTGGTGATATGATTAAGCCAAATAAATAAAACAACTGACTACTATATTTGCAATATTCTTCAGAAAACTTATTACTTTTTTATATTTTTTTCTTTCTATCTTTACCAACTTCCAAAGCAGCTTCTCTAACTTCAGATTTTGCATTTTTATAAATTAAAAAATGTATTTATTCATCTAAAATAATAGAAGTTGTAACTATAATTTGGCATATGTTTGAAGTTACTTATAAATAAACGAATAAATAAATAAACAACTTCTTTCTTCATCAAAAATAAAAGTGAATCTTTCGCTTTTATTTTTGGCCTAGTCTAAAATCATCATAAAGAAAATCTTATAAAATTTAACTTCATTTATAATTTATCTAAAAGATTTTAGACTTCTGATTTAAAGATTTTCTTTTCTGTTTTATTTTGAAAAAAGTTTAAATTCATAGTTTTTTCAAGAACACAGTTTTTATTTGCAATATTTCATTAAATAGCAACTACAATTGTGCAAAGAAATTACTGTTTGCTTTTTCAGTACACAATATCAGAATGAAAAAGTTTTCATTCATAAATAATTCTTTAAAATTAATGACATTTTTTTCATTTTACTGTTTTTCAGTTCAGATCATTGGTGTAATTATTGGTCAAATCTATTCAATAACTTCTTTTTTGTGTGTCTTGAAAAATAATCACAATATCTATTTATTAATTTCCATAAAAAAGTACTTTGTAAATTAAAAATGAAAACTGTTAAATATAAATGGAAATTACAAAACATCTAAAAGTAAATATAAAATGTACAGTAGATAATAAGAAAAGTAAACATCTATGCACAAACAACAAACATTTTAATAAAATAAAAATAAATTAAAAGGAAAAAATCAGTTAGGAGAATTAAGAAAACAGAACTTCTTTTTTAAAAAAGTTCAAGTAAATTTAAATAATTATAAATTATCATTTATTATTAAAGTTCAAGTAAATGAAGACAAATAGTATCAGTTAATGATAAAAATATTATTTATTTATTCTTTCTCTAGTAACTACAGACCTAATTCAACTACACCTACTCTACTCTTTATTTTTGCAATAAAAAATAAAATTTGTAGCTTGTAAACAAATATTTAGCTTGACCATGATTCAAAACCCAAACCTACAGAATGAAAGGTAAATGTACTACCACTCTCCTACAAAATGACTTGACAGATGTGACTTAAAACAAAATATGTGTAAAGAATGTCTCAAAAGTAATGCAGGATTTAAATTAACAAAATGAACTTTTATTTATCCATGGATGTGCAAAGTGTAAGCCACCGGGTTGATCTAGTGGTGAACGCGTCTTCCCAAATCAGCTGATTTGGAAGTCAAGAGTTTCAGCATTCAAGTCCTAATAAAGTTAGTTATTTTTACACAGATTTGAATACTAGATCGTGGATATCGGTGTTCTTTGGTGATTGGGTTTCAATTAACCGCACATCTCAGGAATGGTCGAACTGAGACTGTACAAGACTACACTTCATTTACACTCATACATATCATCCTCATTCATCCTCTGAAGTATTATCTGAAAGATAATTACCGGGGGCTAAACAGGAAATATAAAGGAACTGGCAAAGTGAGGCATAATTTGAAAGTGTAAACACTGATGAAATATGGAAAATAATATCTGACAAATATCTACATGTCATATGACACTCGCACAATCTTTTGGCAAAATTTGCACAGACTTGTGGCTCAATTGTTGCGATAAGACTTCAAATTTCTTCTTTCATGCGCCGCATGACATGTGGCATCATCCTACTGGAAGAACATCTCATTAATATCAAAGCCAAAGTCCATGGCTTCAAACTGTGGTCACAAAAATGTTATCATCTCACGATAATGTACACCAATGATAGTTCAGCATAATAATCTCAGTTTTTGTAATATGTTTTCACGATACTTATATGCTCCTGAATCACGTACTTCTCCATTGCAACTGACTCCCTACAAATTAAAATGTGATTACTATATGTGCTTCAGAGACTGCATATTTTCTGTTGGGTTGGGTTACCAACCTAATGGAAAAATAATGGCATACAATTTAAATCTTGTGTTACCTTTTCAACAAAAATATCCGTTTTCTATTTTTTTTAAATAATTAATATTTACAGTTAAATAAAAAAGTATAAAAACTGATTCATTGTGGGACTGTTTACATTAAATGTATACATATTTCTAAATACAATAAAGCAATAATTTATTATTTTTTTTATACTGTATAATAATAATTATTAGTATTTTAAACAATAAAGCATATAAATTAATATCTGTACTGATTTTATAAGCCACAAAATGACAGGTCATGAACTTATATTTAAGTAAAATAATTGTTAATTGTTGCTAATTTGTTATTATTGTAAATTAAAAACTAATGATTCTGTAAACAATCAGCTATACCAAAATTATTGCACTTTAATATTGGTAATACTCTCATTTTTGTTTTAAAGATAAGAAAAAATTATTTGTTTACTGTAATGCATAATAGTGTAATGATACATTATTACATATGTAATAGTTAATTTTTATTATTACATACATAATAGCATAATAATACATTAAGTTATTATTATGTAATAGTGTATATTTTAGACTGCTGAAAACTTACCTGAACATGAATAACTAAATCTCCACAACGTTCAGTCCGTACAAGGTATCTCTGTAACAGACAAAAAAAAACCATTTAAATACTCTCATCTTTTGAACAAGTTTTCCTTTTTTATGATGAACTTTATAATTTAACCTAAAACTTGTAACTTTTGCGGGATAAAATACACCATAAGTAATATTAATTTTAGGAAGAACTTTTAATAAGAAGAAAAATCAGTATATTGGGAATATTTTAGAAAACTTGAAAGTTTTACTTTAAAGATTGTTGCAAGATGCTAGGTATGCATAGAAAGATACAAATAATTTAATTTAATATTTTGAAAATGACAAACTACATTCAATCAATAATATAATATTAATAATATTATTAATTAAATTAAAATTACGTAATTTGTATTAAAGTCATTGAGTGGTTGTGTAGATGAAGTGAAAATATAATACATCTCTCACAGGAAGAAGATTTTGGTGGCTTGTAGGAAAAAGTCTTAAGAAATAAAATAAGATACGGAAAAATGTGACTGTGATAGGAATATGTTATATTATTTTGTGATGTCTACAACTGGATATCATATGATATCTGATTTTGTGTAATTACACCTGATAAATGAAGTTTTATGGTCATGCTTATCCAATTATTACCACATAACTCCAGGGTATTATTTTCTTTGTAGATACAATACAGACAGAATTATTATTCATATGTTCTAGAAAATTACTTGAAAATCTGTGGGGACCCTTATACATTTGTTCTGATTTTGATGGAATTTGGGGATGTAGTGTATATTCAAGTTTTTCTATCAACAATACTGTTTATAATCGAGTTGTAGGCCCAGTTAAATTTACAGTAAGTAATCACTATCAGACACTATGGCATTAATTTTACTCTTAAAAACTGAACTTAACCACTAATGAATATTCAAGACCAACTAAAAGTATCACATTTAAAGCCCTGCAACATGATGAATAGCTATAGAATTGCTAATCAGGGATAATGATTCTACCATTTGCCCAACTGGTGATTTAGATTACTATGATTAAAGATTTTTATAAACATCTTTAGATATTCTATTGTAATTATAAGGCGGTCCTATCTTCTCCCTTCAACTACCATATCTCCCCTATTGGATCAGACACAATTGTACTATGACTTATATGTATCAATAATGTGTATTCATAAAAATTTAACTAAAGTAAAACTTAATACATTAAGTATCACACACACATACATATATATATATATATATATATATATATATACACTCACACACATTGTATATATCAACTGTATATAGTTAAGTCAATAATTTAAACATCAGTTTTTATAAACATACTAGCAGACCTAGCAATGCTTCGCTATTGCTAGATTTTAGTATATATATAGATTAAATGAACACAATTGAAAGTTTGATAAAATATTTAAAAACTGAACAATACAGAACTTCACAAATTTAACCTCTCCCTTTCACTTATAACCCTTTTTCCCGCGCATAAATCGGTCCAGTAGTCTATATATATATATATATAGAAGAAATAAGTCTGTTTGTATATTTGTTTGTTTCGTAAATATAATCTCGACCACAGAGCCACCTAGCGGGTCCATTTTTTTTCACGTAACTAATATATATTCTGAATGAACCAAATCGAACCATAAATACAATTTTACGAAATATCTCGACCACAGAGTCATCTAGCGGGTCCAAATTAATTCAGAAACCTTCGCGGGCGTGCGCACAACTCACCGAAGTTTCATCGCACCGGATGAATGAATGGTATAGGAACGCGTAAGGGGCAAACAAACATTCATTTTTATATATATAATATACTAGCATACCCGGCAATGCTTCGCTATTTCGGCAATGCTTTCGCTAGATTTGAGTAAACAATTGAAAGTTTGGTACAACATTTCGGAACTTCACAAAATTTAACCTTTCCCTTTTCTCTTCTTCCGATTTTTCCTTTTGTCTCTTTTTCCCGTGCATAAATCGATTCAGTAATTATTTAGTCTTAGTCTTATAGCGGACACACATATGAGTAATGCCTTTTATGTATATATATATAAAAGAAGAAAGTATTTTATATTTGTTTTTTTTCCGTAAATATCTCGACACCGGCGCCATCTAGCAGGTGTAGTTTTAGCAAAAATATTTTCACATTACTAATATGTATTCTGAATATGAGCCAAATCGGACCATAAACATAATTTTTCCAAATATCTCAACCCAAGTGCCACCTAGCGGTTCCAAACTAATTCAGTACCTTCGTGGACGTGCGCACAACTGATCAAAGTTTCATCGCAATCGTATGAGTGGTATAGGAACGCATACTGGACAAACAGGCAAACAAACAAACATTCATTTTTTCAAATATTCATTTTTATATAAATGTAAGATAAGATGTAACAACATGTCTGTGACTGAACAATTATACTATAAAAATCTTTTAAGTTTTTTGTTTAATAACATATAAAAAATGTTTAACCATTTGTTTACTTTTACGATAATAAAAGTCTTATCAATGGCATCTACCATTAAGGAAAAAAACAATAATAACTAATTATTCATTTTATCCAGCATGGCTAATGATACTTTTTTATTATTTTGTTTAATTAGGTAAAAAATTATAGGCTAAATTAACAAGAAATGTAAACTTAAATCCCCAAACTAGATTTTTTTTTAATCTTTTATTTAAAAAAATATCAATTTACTTCAATTTTTTTTATTTGTTGCTAATAGCACAGATCTTTTAATCCAACACTGTTCATCGCTAATAAAACAGAAAGGAAGAAGAAATTATAATTATTACAAAAATAATGATGAAAAAATATATACTAAAAGCAATTATCAACCCAAAGTATTAGTACTATTTTACATCCACCACTTTTTTTTGCATTTTTTCATATAGTAATTACTTAATATAGCATATGTTATAATAATTTATGAATAAAAAATTGGAGAAAACACACTAACATGCCGTTTTAAAAACGGGTAATTTTAAACACATTTAATATTAATTAATATATTAGTCAAGGTTAGTAAGCAAAGCGAGTGTAGGTTAGTTTGGTTAGATAATAATTATAGGCAATAATGCTTCTATTTTTAATATGTAAAATATATTATTATGGAGAATGTTTAAAATGACTGGTATAAAAACAGCATGTATTAGTGTGTTTTCTCTAATGTATTATTGGGTAAGACAAAGGTTGTTTTTAAAATATGTTTTAACATTTTATAAATGGGAAACATGTGACTGAAATGCCATATAACTTAATAAATGCATTAAGTAGAATTGGGTCTTCAGTTATGTGAAAAAAATTTTTTGTTTTCATATTTAATCTATATATCGTATATCATAATTAGTAATTATATAACTACCACAATTATTTATAAGAATAAGAAAATATCTTAGCAACGCAAAAGAAGAAAATTTGTTTAATTTTATTGTATCACCATAATAACAATAATTGAACTAATGCGATAATTAATCCATTAATCTATGTCAAAGGCCTCAAGAAATGTTTTCAAATGAATTTCATTAATGCAGATAAAATAGATAGTCATGATTACAAGCAATAAAACAACCATAACATGAAAGTATTATAAATATAGCAATAAAAAATTACTACATAAACAGAAACTGAAAAAAAAACTTGACATAAACATTTAAGTTAAGAAAAAACAGTAAAAATAGGATAGTTAGTAACACTAAAATAATGTATACATTTCAGCTAATAACAGATACCCCATATACTAAAAGGAATTCATGTAGGTGGTTAAGAGCAGCCAGCATTTTCAGTGATGAAGTGTAGACTTAAACACCTTCAGACGTCATACATATACTTTTTTCTTTAAATAGTGATGCACATAAAAAAATTGTTGAATAGTAAAAATTAATAAAAAAAAAACAGTTCAATATCGATCAGAATTTCATTTTTAATTGAGAAGGGTTTATAACAATAAAATTTAACAAAAATAATTTAAATTGTAAAAATTCAAGTCTTAGATTTTTACAAAATTAAATTCTTTATTTTAGTGAGGACATAAATCAAATGATGAATAATGTTAATATACAAACATGTATACAAATCTATGGAAGCAAAATGTTGTTTTAGTTTTAACAGTAATTATAAAGAAAAAGTTAAAGTAAAATTTTGGCTAGATCAGCTGCAATGCTTTAAAAAAGACAGAAAACAATAATAAAGAGGTAAAAATGTATTATTACATAAATAAAAAAAAAACAAAAAAGTCTAAAATAAGCTACCAAAACTCTCAAACAATCAAATTTTCAGAATTAAACAAAAATAACTGAACTTTTGTAAACAATTTTTTTTTTTTACATGACTGCCCAAAATGGAGTGTAATGTTTTTAGGGTGAATGTATGTACATATGTTTTTTCTACTGTAGCTGAACAGCTGAACCAATTTAGATGTATGATCCCACAATGGAATCCTTACGTTACAGGAGTGTCATAGTCTATATAGATATGTACATATATATATAATATAAATGCAATAGTGGAGATTTGTCAGTTGAAGCACAAACTTTAATGAACTGTGAACTGTGAGCCTCGATCACAGTGTTAGCTGGGTTGGAACTGAATCATTCAAATCAATCGAATGATTAATATTACAAAAATAATAGAATTAAATTTACGTAAATAAAATAAAATAATATTAGATAAATCTAAACGATTTCTGTTTAATAAAAATTTCTGTTTGACAATAATGGGCTTCCTGTGGGGACTACATATGAGGCTAGAGTGGTGAGGTCATGCGAGCACCTCATGTGAGGCTAGACCAATCATCACTATCAAATGGTAATAAACAGGATGTCCCTGGGGTGCTGTTTTGGGAGGTGCAATGGGGTGCCCTTATAACATCTGCAAACAATTATCCAAATTTCAAAATTTAAACGAAGTGTTTGTTAGAAGGTTGAAGACTAACTTTTGCACCATCAGGTATGCTCTCAATCTAAAGGATTATGATTATTTGTTTATTGTTATTGTAGGGTTTGATGACAGTACGATTAGAGGTAATGCTGATGGCATCGGATTTAGGATCGAGTCCACTATTGTCGAATTTGATGCTTTAGGGAAACAGGGCAAAGTAGAACAGCATATGCTGCCACTAATATTGTACTGGGCTGTGACAGTGGATAAACTACAAGGGACTACTCTAGATAGAGCTATCATAGATCTGAGCACTCACATCTTTGCCAAGGGCCAGGGCTATGTAGCACTGAGTTGCATAAGATAGTTTAGTTATTTGTTGTTTGGATCCCAGAAAATTGCTGTATGATCTGCATGATAAAAAGTCTCTCAAGAAACTCAATCATTTAAAAAATTTGAAAGTTTAGATTTTACACCAATTAAATAAATAAATTGAAATGTTTACAGTTTTCTCATCTAGCGCTATATGGTTATGTTATATTCATAAGTTTTCGAATTGTGAATTTTTCTAATCACCAAAAGGTATTAAATAATACCAAAAATTAAAAAAACATGATTGCCAAAAAATAAATAAATAGAACTAAAAAAAAACCACATAAACCATACTAAAAAAGAAAACAAGGTATGGAAATAAAGAACTAAACATCGTAATGCTATATTTAATTAAATAAAATAAAGAGTGACCAATCAACTTTCAGACAGTTTTTAATTTGTTTAAATATATTTTTCATCTTGTAGAAATAGCAGGCATTTATTATGGTTGTCTTAACGATTAAGTTCTCACCAGGTCTTACATTGGTAAGAAAATTTTGTCCTAAAATAACAATTTTTAAATACAGTTGGTCACTAATGTAGAATAATTATTATTAGAGCTCTTTAATATAAAACAATTAAAATCAAATAATCAAAGTTTCAGAAATAAACAAAAATTATTGTAACTTTTATAAACAATATTGTTTTCAATAATTAAAAGATTAAATTCCCTCCCTAAAAGAAAAAGTTAGTCTATAAAATGATATTCAGTTTAAATCTAAATTTAGCATAAAGACCTTTGTTAAATTATTGTATGAATATTTAAAAATATTAAAAGAATATTGATTAAATTAAAATAATTCATACATTTTCTCATAAGGTATACGTATAAATCACATAAATATATACAACTGATAAATTTCATTGACAAAATTCACTGAGGACAGTTTTTATAACACCTCTTTCATTAATGAAGAGTAAATATTAATAAAATTAAAGACTAAATTACAGTTCGTGCAAACACAGGGTGTGGTCAGAAAATGGATAATAATTTTCTCATTCTTTCCTATAATTATTTATGTAATAGTATTACGTATTACTTTCTTTTTTTTCTTTTTACATATCACTATCTCTGATTGTTATTCTTATGAATAAAAAGAATTTTTGTAATTTGAAAAAAATAATATAGAAATAAATTTATTTTTATTTATGTTAACATAAATAAAGTTACTCTATTAAAACATATATAACCACAGATAACCTTCTTTTTTTTTAATAGAAAAAGGCTTTATTATTACTTTCTTTAATAAAAAGAAAATTTATCAAAGTTAAAATAAAAATAATATCGGTTATTCAACTTTCTAATAGTTAGTCAAAAATTTTCCTTAAAAATGGTGTGTAAAACTCTTTAGAGCACTAAAAACATTGAGTATATAAAATAGTATTATTAGATGTCATTTGATTCTACAAATACTTAGGGTTAACTGGATCCTGGCCAAACTATACAATCCTTTTTAAGTTTTATCATATCAATTTGATTATGGGATTACAAACCATTAAGTAAGAAGTTTATAAAGTTCATTATTATTTTCATTGAATAAATTAAGAGAATTTAAATATATTCACCTTGAATGATAAAATAACTATTTTATTTTTAATTTTTAGTAATCTTATTTTCCTACAGAGGATAACATGACAAGTTATTGGCTTCTGTAGGTCATACAGCCCATTTCATTTATCACTACATGTAAAAAGAAAGCTTTTGGTTGTCCTCTGGAATTCTTTCCTACAATCTTTTTTTTCTAAAATACTATTTAGGAAGTCAAATTTTAAATCATTTCTTTGTTCATGATCTTCACAAACAAATAAATTCTTCTATGCATCAGATTCATATCCTTCTATACTACCTCATCCATCAGCTTATCCAAGCATTCCTTTCTTTAACTTCCAATTGGAGAGATATTAACTCTAAAATGTTTTGAATTGGTTACAGCCATATTATATCCTAACAATAAAGGATCTTAAATGTACTGGTTTTCCATTGATTTTTGTATCATATACCTTTTATGTTGAGTACTAATCATTTATTCTCATTTAGGAACAAATTCTTATTTCACGGCATATTGCCCCTGAAATAAGGATACTTCATTGGTCCCCTTACCTACCCACTCATCTGACTCCTAGGGAGCCTGTTAGCAGTTGACAGGAAGAGTCTTCTTATCTTGGGAGATCAAACATAAAAAAAATCGTACAAAATAAAAAGGTCCATGAAAAAAATCAACAAAAGTCAATAAATTAAATTATTTGGGAGAAGTAATCCAAATCAACTGTTTAGATAAAGAAGCAAATCAAACAAAAATGAGAAAAATGAAACTGGCTATCAATTAACAAAAGGTATTTACAACAAAAAGGATATCTGAATAAAAGCCAAAATAAGGCATTACAGTATGGTAATCAAACCAGAAGGCATGTATGCAACAGAATGCATCTTCAGCTTGAAATCACAAGAAATAAATGCAATAAAAAAAAAGGGAAGGAAAATCTTGAAAAAATGTTCTAGGACTAATAAAAATAGGTGAAAACGAATGCAAATTCATAAATAATACACAGATAGAATGAAACCGAGAGAATGTTGCATTCAATCAAAAAAAGAATAACTACGTTTTTCATAAAAAAATCTGTTTTGAAGCAGTAGAGATATATGTGAATGCTTTCAAGGGAGATTATAAAGAAGTAAAAGCAGTTAAAAAATAATTTTAATAAAATAATTATATTCAATGGCTAGGATACAGTTTTTATTTATTAATGTAAGTGAATATAAAAAAAAAAGACTGAAAAGTACATAATACAAATGTAATCTTGGTCTGGCATGGCATTTTTCATACGCTACAAAATTCAGTTTTAATATTCTCAAGTACAAGCTTCTCTGCAAGCCTCCTCTGTGGTGAATTAATTATCAAACAAAAAAAAAAAACAGATTGTAGTACTCAACACTGATTTCCAGTTAGTAAGTATTTATTTATCACCTTAGATTTATAAAACTATCAACCACTATGAAGTAATATTTCTACAATTTTCTTTTTTCTGTAATAGTGAAAACACTATAAATATTTTTTCAAGTTGTTCCTCATTTTATAGAAATATTCAGCAGTCTAGGAAGTTAAAGAAACAAAATAAAATGAAATAAAAAAATAATTAAATTCAAAATATATATTAAATTTTTTCAAAAGATCAGACTGCTTATAAAAAATGGAAGCTAAAATTATTTTTTTATATTTTTGATTTCTTCATTATGAAATGATCAAGTAATCATTTCATCTTAACTCAGATGAAATAATTTTGATTAAGTGTCACACTACTTCCACTTCCTTCAACAATTGAAAGTAACAATGAATTGTTTTTGGAATTTAATGCTGATTAATACCCTACATTAAGAGACATATATTTTGTATTAATAATGTTTATTACAGCAGTAATGATAATAATGAATATATATATATATATATATATATATATAAAATTATTATTATTATTAATAATACTATTATTAAAAAATGTTAATAATTTTTTTTTTTAATAAAAAATGTATGAAATAGCATAATATATTAAATTGATAAAATAAAATTTTTTTTCCTATTATTTATAAATAAATTTCTCTATTACATAAAGCAGCCTTAATTGATAAGAATGCACACATGTCCATCCTAATGAATCATAGAGTAATTCGTTCACCGAGACTGGGAGGAGAGAAGCCAACATTGTGTCGAGCCCATAATCACATGGCACGTGACGTAGCATCACCCTATTTTGCTGCCATACGCTTCTTCTGGCATGAAGCCAATCAAGAACTAATTGTAGACTGGTAAACAAATACAACAAACTTTTAAAACGGGATAGAAGAGTAAAGGGCGTACCATTACACACAACGTATTTTAGATAGATAGAACGCATATCTGCTTATTTACGTTACAAACTGTTTATAATAAAAAAACAATAGCGCTATTTAAGACTATTAATAAATTCCATTCTACAACAAATAAAAGAATTAATGAATAAAAATATAAAATTTCAAATAATGTTAATGTAATGCAACCCTCATTATATTTTAAGATAAAAATTAATTTGATGAATTATAAAATATTTCAAAAAATATAATTACATAAAGAGATTTATAAAATAACGACTGACAAGGTCACATCATTCTTTTATGAATTGAAAATAAGAATTACTAATTTGTACTCATCAAGAGATGATGATATTAACATTATTGAAGGATTTCCTGATATACTCGACATGTGGTACTTGATTTGATTGTTTTTTGGCTCTGTTGCAACTTTTTAGATTTTGAAATGATCATGAATGATTTTGCAACCACCTACAATCAGATGGCCATGAACGATTTCAAAATGTGTTGAAGTGAGATATTCTAAAGTAGAAAAACAACTTGTTCATTTAAAAGTGGATTACTTTAAAATATTATACACTAAAGACTGTAAAACTGTACAGATCTTTAGAATTAAAAAGTTCAATAAAAAATAATCCTATCAATCAATAAAGAAAATAAAGTAAAATAAAATATATATACTACACAGACACATTGATAAAAAAAATATAAAAACATATAATTTTTTTGAATATTCAAATAATTCATTAACATTTTAACCTCTGTGATAATAAAATTTAATATTATATAAAATATAAATCACCAGAATACAGCAATTAATAAGTTAAACTTACCATATTAATTTCCAATAATCGGTTTTCATGGTTTTCCACATCTTCAATTGGTATTAAATTCTATATTTGTTAAATTAAAACATTTTCCTTTAATGATTTGTATTTTTTTTTAAATTATGCTTTCTATTGCAGAATTTTGAATGATAAAAAAAACGATAACTTGAACATTTATATCATTCAAAATTTCACAATAGAAAATATTATAATTTTGGAAAAAATAACAAGTCATTAAAAAAATATGTTTTAATATATTAAATATAGAATTTAATACCTAGTGATACTGTGAAAACTGGTTATTGGAAATTAATATTGTAAGTTTAACTTACCTAATTTCTGTTCTTTGGTGGTTTATATTTTCATTTAATATTTAAAAATATTTATATGTAAACACACAGAAGTAATAAACCTGTAATTGATATTTAATATTAGGCTCCATAACATAACAGTTATAGGTAACCTGTCATTCACGAAAATTACAAACACATTACAATGAGTAATAAACCTGGAGTAGGATTTACAGCTTTACAAGAGAAAATATAAGTGGTTTATAGTTGTTTTCTGTAGCAAGCCAGCATGTCAGGCATCTAGGAAATCCAGATTATACTCTGCCTTATACTATTTGTAGTCTTACCAACAGTGGACCACAGACATTAATGAAATAGGAAGATACCATGCTGAGATTACAAAGTAAATGGAAGAGTAAATGGATTCATCATTACTTACTTCCCTGAGCTAAGTATACTAATGCAAATCAGTAAAATAAGCCCAGTGAAATGTAGGAGATATTCAGACCTAGAACCGACACATCTCTCTGTTCATAACAGGGACTGGTTATGTATTGAATATTATTATTCATAATAAATCATTTGACCTAGTGTACCTCAGATGGTTTAATTGTGTAACAGGCATAAGAATGATTGGGACAAGTGGTCTAAGCATAAACTTAATAGTCGTACATCTTTTAAGTTGTGAAACAGTGCATTATGTACTTTGACTTCACTTAACAAGGAAAAAATCCTCTCTTTTGTTTGTCAATAGTCATCTATAATTTATAGATTTTTTAATATATGTATATATATATATATATTCTGAACATTTTTCTTTGCTTAGTAAGAGGATTTGGCAAATTTTTTTATGGCTAGATCCTCTTCTTCACGCCAATCTGGTCATAAGCCATCAATCAGCATTCAATGCCAATGTAAATTAATTACCATTTATCTATTTATCAATCATAATCAATCTTAATTCAGAAGGAAAGTGCACTAATGAATCATTTTAATAATGGTTACATGCAGAAATTTGATTATTTTTGTAAAAAAAAAAATACTTTTAGTAACAATTGTTTTTTTTTTTTAGTATTTTAATAATATGATGTAACATAACTGACAGCAATTACTTTAGAAATAATAATAAAAACTAATTAATTTGTTCAATTTGTACTGTTTTTTCCCCTTTTTTTCTTACATTATCAGTTGAATTGTTGAGATTAATCTCAGAATATTTTGCAATATAGAGTGATCTAAATAACAAAGTTTCTACTTGTTTAATAAAACTACTAAAATTTTAGTATTATTTTTTTGTTAACAAATATTGATTCTATGACATTGAAAGAATGTACCGATAAAAATAAGTTTAAATGAAAATTTCTTTCTTTTATGCTGTAAAATAACAAAAATCTAGGTAGTTTATAATTGGATGAATGGTATTAAAAAACTTAACTTAATCAAAACTGCTGTGGTTTCAAGGTAACAGTCCAAACAACTATTTTAAACAATATGTTTGGTGTTTTTTCTTCTTTTATTATATTTGGTATAATTTTAGTTACTGTTTTTTTGTCAAGTCATTTGAATGGTTTGATGAATTTCTCTATCCCTTTATATTATGTGCTCTCAGACCTTAATACATTTTTTAAACATGAGTCACAGTGGTGCAAGGGATAGTATTTACCTTTCTTGTACTGAAGGTAGACAGTTTAAGGTCAGATGATTATATTTTAATATTAATGGCTTCTCAGTTCTCCGTCTTCCAGCCATTACTGTTTTATTATGTTTTAATTAACAATACACACTAGTTTAACAATAAAAAATGTAACAAGTACATTTATTATAAAAATAACGAATACAGCTGCTCTAAATAATCAAAACTGCAAACGATAAGACTTCCACAATATTATAAAAATCACAATCATCTTCTAAACCATAAAGCCTCATCTAATTTTTTGTTTTCCTTTCAGCTTTTACCCTCAACACATTTTGCACAAGCAAATTAAATAATCCTTGTTATCTCAATATGTCTCCTACTAAACAATTAAACGCTTTTACAACATTCTGCTACAACTCTCTTCTTAAATGTTCATCTAAAACCATTTCATTTCAGCCATTGCAATTTGAGCATTCTCCTGTTTAATAAATCTATTATTCAAATGACTAGTTTTTTGTTTTTTTTCATTTCCATAATCTGTTTACAATCTATAAATTATTTTAAGGAATTTTTATTTCCTAAAGCTACATTTGATATTAGTATTTTTTCTTGTACATTAAAGCTCTTTTGAATTATACCAATGTACTTTTGATGCCTTCTTTACATTTTCAATCGTTAAAAACTAAATAATAAAAAAAAATTGGTTACTTCCTTATGTACTGTTCTCCTATGTAAATATTTAACTTGCATTAATTACTTAAATAGGGGCATAAGCATAGCAAAGTTACC
Organism: Lycorma delicatula; assembly: GCF_047948215.1. Taxonomy (NCBI): domain Eukaryota; kingdom Metazoa; phylum Arthropoda; class Insecta; order Hemiptera; family Fulgoridae; genus Lycorma; species Lycorma delicatula. The sequence goes on from NC_134459.1 coordinate 19,192,650, forward strand.
TACATTAACCATAATGACCTCTACACTACAGAAATGAAGTGAGTTAATGTAAGCCACAACTTATTAATTGATCATTTTTTAAACAGATATTATCCATTATTGGGAAAGTTTCAGAGTATAAGCATATACATTTATTTACTCAAAAATAGAATTACTTACTGTAAAACAGAAGAAAAAGGTATGGTCCTATCAAATAGATATATTTTTTATAATATTTTTTTGAAAATGATATCAGTTAATTCATTTACATAAATTAAAAATTAATTTTTAAGATCTCTATATCATATTTTTAATATTACTATTTATTTTTATTTGGTTTTTCCAGAACAATAACAAATCCACAAATACCATTGTAATTATAAATAAATACATTAAGAAATAACAGACTGTCAATCTCTGTCCATCTGTCAATCTGTTCTATGGTACAAAGAAATGAAATTTTATTTTATGTTAACTGTATAAAAATAAATACATTTGAAATGATAATGTTGCTGTAGGATTTGTAACCAATTTAAAATGTACAGAATCAAAACAACAATAAATTGTTGACAGTCAAGATTGAGTTAAGTGAAATGAATTTGAACAAAACACAGCGGGTTGTATGACAAACAGCTGTTTATTCTTGTTCTTAAAAAAACATAACAATTTATTCTGGTTTCATCTGGTATAGACTATGACACATACTTAAATTAAGCAACAATGCATCTTAATTTATTAATAACAATTAATGATAACAATTAAAGAAATGAATCGCTAAAATAGCAATAATTACAAAATTACTATGATTTTCTAAATGCAAAAAATTGTTATTTTTATGTATGTAAATAGAGATAATATTAATTTGATATATGATAAACTGTATATATATATATATATATATGTACAATAAAAGTTGATAATACATAATGTTTTTCAATTTATTTCATTTTTTATTTATTTTGTTGTAATTAAATCACATTTTTCATTTTATATTTATGTTTTATTAGGTTAAGGAGGCTTGGCTTTTCTTAATAATTATTTCAGTGAATTTTTGGGCATTGCCTGTAACTCTCCAAGGCAGAAAACTGAATCTCTGGAAAGTTACATAGCCTGAATTTTTAGTCTACTGACCTCAACAAAGAAAAGCTATACAGTACCATTAGATGGTACAGTGTATGTCACAGGCTGATCCAAAGAGATGGTTAACCCAATCCCTACTACCTGTCTGAGGGAGAAGGAATATAAGATAAGGAATGGGTAGAGGATGAGGAAACAATTTTATTGATCATAAAGTGACTGCCTTTTTATATGTAAATGTAATTTCTGTTGTTTTATGTTAGGTCATGCTCGTATTTTAGGAGGGAATATGAGATTCTGGCTGCACATAACTAAAAGCCACACAACTGAAAGTTGGAAAGAAGGAAATGAAGGTAAAGAAAGGGATAGGTGGTAAGAAAGAATGACTTACTGTCACTAGACCAATTTAAGGCAGTTTGTTATACCACACTACAATTAATAAATCTGCCTGTGCGAAAGCCTCCAGACAACAGTTGGTCATCCTGTCCCCAATTCTTTAGGCATTTAAGGCATTCTTATCAAGACAGGAGAAGCAGATTACTGATTAAAATAAATTTTGCAACAAACATTGTTTTTCCTCTAGAAAAGTTTCCAGAGAACAAGATGCAGTGTTCCTATAGGAACACTCTTTTTTTCTGTTTAGCCTCTGGAACTACCATAAGTTATTACTTCAGAGGATGAAAGAATATGATATGTATGAATGTAAATGCAGTGTAATAAACAAATACAATTTTTAAACAAAACACTTGTAAAAAATTTAATTCTAAACAAAATGATGTAAGATAATTGTAAGAATTTTATTTAGAAATAGTACGCTAGACCAAAGTTCATTAAAGTACCAGTTTATAATACATGTTCAAAAATGAGCCCATCATTTTTGCTACCATGTTAAAAGCCGTTTCCAACCTATGGACAAAATTAGTTATTTCAAGCTGTTTTTTTTTTTTGCACAATTCAGTCCGTCTTGTTTTTTAAGAAAGTTAAATTTCAATATCCTTAATTCAATTTTTTTTTAAGTAATTTAGATGAATCTTTTTAGAATTAATATTTCTTCACTTGTAATTGAGAAAAATACAACTTAATCATTTAACAAAGTTTTCTTACGTTAAACCCAAAAAGTGTTATTTTTTACCCCAAAGGTTTTGTGTTTTATGTTAGATATCTTTACAAGTAATGGAGGTACAGTTCTGGGACCCATTTTTAAAAAAAAATATTTTCATCGGTAATAAACCATAAGAAACTACTAAATTCACCCCTTAATTTACCGTTCCAGAATTTCAAGAAGTTTAATTTCCCCGGGGTAACCGAAATCCAGGCGAATTGCTAGCTGTAATTCGCTAACTGAGCGTTTTTGGACCTATGTTTGTATGAATTTTTTCCTATTTTTAGCTATGGAATTAGCTCCTGAGAGATTGCCGTATAGTTTTGAAACGCTCTTATATAAATTACATTTTCATAATTTGTATAAAAACATGATAATTTTTTAATTTTTGAGAGAAAATGAGAAAATCTGATGTGCACACCACATGACTTCCTTGTACGTCTATTAAATTACATATACACATTTTTTGCTGTACTTCACTTAAACTTATTTCATTTGTAAGTGAATCTTCCAATTCTTTAATAACGTGGACAGCTACACAATTGCATTGTGGTGGAAACCACATTGTATCACATTTTTTTGTGGTGTCCGTATCAGCATTTTATATTAGTTTATATATTAATTTTGTTTCACGTCACTCAAGTAGATTTGTGGTGTAAGTGAGAACGTGTCGGATCCATAACCAGGCACACACCTGTACGAATCTGACTTCATAATTTTTTTTTAATAGAATGTTTTAATAGAACGTGTCTGATCTGTAAGAATGCACACATCTGTTCGAATCGACATCATATACATATTATTATTTTTTTTTATTTAAATGTAAAATAAATTTATGTAATACAAAAATATTTATGTAATAAGTAAATGTAATACAAATTTTTTTATTTGATTCCTTGTAAAAAATTTTGAATTAAAATGAAAAGTACATAAAATTTTATTTCACTAATAACTTTTAATTTTTTTTTATTGTTATTATTGAATTATATTATTTACTGTAAAAAAAAATACTTTACAATGAAAGGTGAATAATTATTAATAAATCAATATATTTAAATTAAAAAAAAAAAGTTTAAAAAGTATATGTATATGAAATCGGATTTGAACCGATGTGCCTTCCCCTTGTAAGATGCAAATACTTCATTAATTAAAATTTTATTTGGCTATAACTCTGGACCCAATGAAAATAAGTACCACTTATATATATATTGTTGAAAAGCTCTCAGTAAGGGCTTATTACTGCAGTTAAGAAAAAGCCCAAAATCCAAATCGTTTGGATTTTGGGAATTATTTTGTAATTGGAATTTTTTGAACATTTTTGATCTAGTTGATTGCAATCAAAATGGAAAGTGCACCGCTAGAAGTTACAAAAGTCCTAAATCCAAAATTTCAACATTCTACGGCTAACCGTTTTTAAGTTTTGCGAGATACGTACGTACAGACGTCACGCCGAAACTAGTCAAAATGGATATTTCCGTTGAAATCTCAAATAAATTTTTCGCGATCACAATACTTCCTTTACTTCGTAGGAAGTAAAAATTTACGAATGGTAAATTAAAAATTTTGCAACCAATTATGAATTATTAATTACTTTTTATCTTTTTGTGTTTTTTTTCTACAATCAGTATTGTAGAACAAAAAAAATCTATTAATAATTTATGGTAATTTATTAATTTCTTAATATAGCTGTAATTTTATTTATATTGTATAAAAAAATAATAATGTTAAATATTATCTTGTTCTAATTTTAAAACAAGACAATTTTTTAATAAATCTAAAGTTGCATTACATAAATGTACAAATTTACCAACTATTCTTATAATCTTTAGAAAAAACTTTGAATGTTCGCAACCAAATACAAAAAACGAAGTAAAAGTAAAATAAATTTTACGTGATAAAAAAAGATACAAAACAATAAAAATATATTTTCACTTAAAAAAAAGTAAATAGATTTTAGCATTGGAGTTTATTTTAAGATAAAAATAAAAATACCACATCTATGAAAAAAAAAGAGGTAGGTCAGTGACGTAATATAAACCAATATCATTCCGGAGAGATATTATTACTGCATTCCTTCGTCTGTCGTCTATTTAATTTCTAACATACAGCACAACATAACATTTTATCGTAACACACAGAACTAACGACATCAATCCTCTATACTTTTTAAACACTCATTCTCTATTCTTCTTCTTCTTTATATTATTATTACTTACATTTTTTTTTTTGTCTGTAATTCTTTTACATAAAATTTATAGCATAACATAAATTCCGTAATAAACAATTTAATTAAGAAATAAATATAATTTATCATAAATTTTTTTCAGACGCAATATTTATATGTACTAACTGTTATTAAATATTTTTGTAATGAACATTTAATTAAAGACATCAATTCCATTGGGAATCCGGTTGAAGGGTTTATAATTACTTGGATACTTTCACACGTCACACAATTCCGGATATAATAAGACTGTTTTTTTCTTTTTAGTAACCCTTCATACAGAACAACCCTAACCACAGGGCTAAATGAGCTATAGCACCGGAACGCAAGCCATTTGGGGGATACAATTTTTATTAGTGTTATATTTTTTTGTTATTAGTCATTTTTATCCAAAATCTTTTCATGACAAAAATAAACCTGTTCTAAATGAAATACAAAGTATTATATGTATGCACATCTTTGTTTTGGAGTTTGGTAAAAAAAACGCGTGTTCTTAGAATTTCCCCTGTGTCCTAGACTTATACTGGTATAAGTTCTCTAAGAACTTATACTAGTATAGTGTATCAATGAAATACGTAAATCGGTTTTGGTTCGGTTCGCGCCAGTTTTCTATAGAGTGCCAGCCATACTACAGCAGCGACATCAGCGTCGTCGGGTTCTCTTCGACCCTTCCCTTCTATTACCCTTCTTTTTCCTGTTTAGCCTCCGGTAACTACCGTTTAGATAATTCTTCAGAGGATGAATGAGGATGATATGTATAAGTGTAAATGAAGTGTAGTCTTGTACATTCTCAATTCGACCGTTCCTGAGATGTGTAGTTAATTGAAACCCAACCACCAAAGAACACCGGTATCCACGATCTAGTATTCAAATCCGTGTAAAAATAACTGGCTTTACTAGGACTTGAACGCTGTAACTCTCGACTTCCAAATCAGCTGATTTGGGAAGACGCGTTAACCACTAGACCAACCCGGTGGGTGGGTTCTCTTCGACCGGCTTCGTGAAACGTCACTGTCGTTAAAAACACCTCTCTATTGACATTACTATTGCAATATCACAGTCTTACCGTACTTGTGTATTGTGTCTCATTTCAATATCGGTAAAACGTCTGTTTTTTTGAGGTTGTCTGAGATTTAACTTTTTCCTTTAGTCTGTTATTTCTCAGTTTCGGCGTAATATTTTAATGGTTGATTACATTTTTAAATTGTACGGTAACTGGTAAGGCAATTTTTATTTCGTAGCGTTAAATTTAAAAATAATTTTCTTATTGTGTAGCAGGGCTAACCACGAAATAAAAACGAAAAAGGTTATCTGGCTTCGCCAGTCGTAAATTAAAGGAAGAGAAAGAAGCGAGACAAAAAAAAGCTTTTCTAGAAAAAATGTCTTAATTAAGAAATTTCTTTAAAAAGAGGAAACCCTTTCTATGGAAATTACACAGCGTGAGCAATACGAAAAAGGAAAAAAGAAAATCAATAACAGTATGATAATAATGACCAACAATCAAATGAGAAAGAAAAAGAACACAACATAATCAACATAACATAATCAAACACAACAACAAGAGGAGCAGCAACAAAACCTGAAACAGCCACGGCCAGAAGATCAGGGAAGAAAATAGTTAGATGAAGATAAAGTTAATAATATGTTGAGTGTTAATTATGATGATCCTGCATTAAAAAGATTATTAACCAAAGATAAAATTATAGATATAATGAAGAACATATCTAACATATCTAACGAAGATCAGGGAAGAAAATAGTTAGATGAAGATAAAGTTAATAATATGTTGAGTGTTAATTATGATGATCCTGCATTAAAAAGATTATTAACCAAAGATAAAATTATAGATATAATGAAGAACATATCTAACGTAGATGTAGATATCAAAAACTGGACTTTGCTGCATCTAAAGTGGTCTAAAAATCGCAGAGCAGGTGTGCTACGAAAACGTTATTTTATACACATTTATTAAACGGAAAACAACAAAAAAGAAACTGTCTTTTATACTTAAATTCTTCAGGAAACATTTATTGCATCTCTTGCAGACTATTTGGTAGTACGAGTAAACCATTTAGTACAAGTTTCAACGATTGGAAACACGGTGAAAAAATTTCGGATCATGAAAATTCCGTCCTGAATAAAGAAAACACCCGTATACTTGTTAACCGATGTACAGAAAAATGAAAATATTAAAAAAATTATTCAATTACATCAATGGAAAAAAATATTTATTACTGGAAAAATATTTTAGAACGGATTGTTGAAGTAATCAAATTTTTAAGATCAAGGAGGTTTGGATTTTAGGGGAGAGAATCAAATTAATGGTGATAAACACAATGGAAATTATTTAGGATGCATAGAAATTTTAGTAAAATTTGTCCCCATCTTACAACATATATTTCATTTTGCAAATAAAGGTACTGGGCATATCTATTATTTATTTGCAAATATTTGCGTCAAAATATTGGGTAGCAATGTTAGAAGTTTTATTATCACGAAATTAAAAGCAGCAAAGTATTACTTCATTATAGTAGATTCGACGCCCGATATTTCCCATATATATAATTAACTATTATCGTTAGATAAGTCACTAAAAATGGAACACCTGTTGAAAGGTTTTTACAATTTTTAAAAAATACTGGTCATAAGAGGGCAGAAATGGAAGATTGTATTTTAAGGTTATTATCTGATTTAGATATTAATTTGGAAGTTTGTAAAGGACAATCTTATGATAATGTCTCTAATATTTCGGGTATATACAGCGACCTCCCAGCACGCATCAAATCTATAAATAATCTTGCCATTTACGTGCCCTGTGCAAATTTAATTGGAGAATCGGCGGCCGAATCCTGCGTACAAGCGACTAAATTATTTTTATTTCTACAAAATCTATACAATTTCTTTACCGCGTCAACATCAGGATGGGAAATTTTGAAAGATATGCTAGTATCAAAAGTTCCCAAAAGATTAAGCGACACTCGTTGGTCAGCAAGAGCTGATTCAGTGAAGGCAGTGGTTTCCATTTATGAAATTTTTTTAGGATGTTTGAATAAAATTTACGAAGATAATTTTCAAAAACCTGCAACATAAGTTGAAGCTGAGGGGCTGTCAAATGAGTTCAACTTACTGGAAACTGCTATTACGGTAGGATTTTGGAGCGAAATATTAGAAGTCATAGATAAAACTTCAAAAATCATTTCAAGAAGTCGATACTACTATTGAAAGTTTTATTGAATTATACACTTCTTTAGAAAACTTTTTACAGTCGAAACGAAATACAGAATCATTTAACTTTTACAAATCTGTAGATATAAAATTGTCCAGATGTGATAAGTACAAACGAATATCCAAAAGAAAAACACAGTACGACGAAAATACGTTTGAAGAAGTTAAATTTGATGCCAATTCCTCATAAATACATATTATGCTATTATTGATAAACTTCTAGCAGAAGTACAAAAGAGAAAGTGTACCTATGATGATATAATTTGGGTTTCTGGTCAATTTAAAAAGATTAAATGATGACAATTAGAAAGAATGCTGCAAATTTGTGCGAAACGTATATGGAAGATTTAGAAAATATTTTTATTGAAGAATGCCTTCAATTTAAATACGTATATTTAGTAGAAAATAAAGAAAATATATCTACTGCGGAACTTAGTTTAAGGACAATAATTGACTGGAAAATTTAGTCTACATTTCCTAACGTGGCCACAGCACTGCGCATTTTTTTAAATATTGCTATTACAAATTGTAGCGGCGAAAGATCTTCAGCACTGAAAATAATAAAAAATTGTTTACGGTCTTCTTTAGAAGAGAGCAAATTAAATGATTTGAGTATTTTATCTATAGAGAGTGACTTATTTAATAACTTAAATACGTGTGATATTATTAATAAATTTGAAAAAGAATAAAGGTAGGAAAATAAATATATAAGTTACTTTTGTTTTTTGTTTACAATAAAGTTTGTTTTTGTTCATATAGGTTTTTTTTAAAATTTTATATGAATTTTATGTTTTTGGTAACAAATTGACTTTTTCTAGTTCTGACACTTTTGTATAAGCTTGCCTGTCACCCCGCTCCCGGTAGCCATCCTGTGTATTTTCTTATGAAGAGGAACGCATTATTTTTACTAGCCCGAATATCTTAGGACGATCCTGCCTACATATATTCACAGATGACACTAATTTCTGAAGGAAAATTATGTTTATTATAACATATATTTAAGCATATCAAGGATTCAGAAAGATGATACTAATATTCGGGTAAAAATTTCCTGATCTCCAAAAGAGTTGTAACGGGATGAGGTGCTTATTGCTTGGAGGGAGCCTAGCATATTTTTTGGGTGGGGTTGTTTATATCATAGCATTTTAAGTCCTGGAGGGTAGATAATTTCTCATTACCCACCCTTTTCTTATAATTTTTCTCTTCTTTCCAATTTGCAGTTCTCTGTGTTTGTAAAATGTATGTATAGATCTGAGTATGATTTATTTCTATTGTAAAGTGGAGAGCCAGGTCTTATAGAAAGATTCCAGTATTTCATTTATGTTATTTTTTGAAGGGCAATTTCTGAACCTTAATCATGAACTCAATTTCCTATTTGTAGCAGCACAATAAGATATTTAATTACTGCCCGGCTTCATCTAATAGGCTTACATATTTACTGAATAAAGCTCTCCCTCCTCAAAGAAAAAAACTGAATGAAATAAAAATGTAATACGTAATACTGCACAAACACAAAAATTTGATTAATAGCATTTTGATAATCTCAATAAAGATATTTTTAATCCTTTAATAAATATGATTGAGGGTAAACATTAATGAATTTTTACTAGTACGGAATTTATAAAATTGTGGAACAATATATCAAAAATATCAAAAATGGAACATATCAAACTTATAATTTTATATGATTTACTGGATTTAAATTTATTAAAAAAGAACAGATTATTATGCTTTGTTTAGAATAACTAATTTTTTTTTGTTTATTTTTTCTTTTTCTTTTCCTCCCCCGGGACGGATCCTACAGTTAAGTATATACACAGCCCAGGGAAGTATTCTTCACTCTAACCGGCCTCTACGTCCCGGCTCGCCGGTCAGTTCTCACTTTGTGCCCGCCTCAAATCCCCAGAGTAGGATCCACCAGGCTCGGCTGTGCCGTTCCTGGGTCCCCACTCCTACAGTCGGGACTAATATTGAATGATTTATATTGAAATAAAATTTATAATTTTTTTCAAATTTTACGTGCTTGCAAATTTTATTTCTACTTGCCAACCTGTGTAAGAGACAAAAGAAAATTGTTTAGAAGTAAAGTTTTTAATTTAGATCTAAATTTTTTTTCTTTTAATGATCGATAGATAACTAGAAGGGATGGGAGCCGATTGATACTGACTAGTAAAATGTAAAATTTAGAAGAAATTAAAAAAAATTAAATATTTAAATCCCTAAAATTAACAAGAAATAAATATTAAAATTAAAAAAACATGACTGCCAAAAAAGAAAACATTATTCTTTAATATAGAATAATTAAAGACCGTGCGGGCGATAATTTTGAATACAGTATAATTTTTTTTTTTTTTAATTTATTTAATTTTACTTTCCTGTCAGACAGCGCTATAGCAGAGCTATAACTCTAGAAGCCCAAGTATTAAAATCGGTCCAATTTGAGCATATACGGTTTTCCCGAATTTTGACGTTTTGATATCTAAGGTATCCAAAAAACTGAATGGAAATTTTCCGGGTGTTAATGTTCGTATCTCGTGTGAGTGTGTGTGTGTTCGGTGTTAGCCTCTAAATCAACTTATATCTGCAGAACTACTGGACCGATTTTGAACAAACTTGGTCAAATTACTTCTATATTTGGTGTATTGATTCCATTAAATTTTCAACTTAATATGTCAAGGGGGTGAGGCTATAGAGCAAGATCACCTCAATATCTAGAGATTTTGCCTAATTAAAGTTGTATTTTTCTTAGGCACATTTGTTAACGATTAAAAAATAACAATATCTGCAAAAAATATTTTTCCCAAATCATACCCTCACCCCAGAAAATGCTTTTGTCGTCTATTATATTGTGATGTAACATGTGAGCGATAGAATTAAATAAATGAATAATATTTAAAGCGTAAAAAAAAGTAACTCGTCGTATTGCTAGTACAGCCATACCTGCGCGAATTAAACACGGTATGCGCGCGTGCTTTAGTTAGGATCATTGAATTAAATAAAAAAGATATTACATTTAAATAAAATGATTAATATTTTAAATTAAGTTGTGTGTGTAAGCCGTACATCAGAAACAACTCACAATTGTAGAACTTTCCCAGAACTCGGCTTTAGCCGCGTTCTGGAAAAGTTCTACAGTTGCATTGTAAGTTTTTCTGTATGAACAAAAAAAAAAAAAACATTAAAAGAAGACCAAAAAAGAAGGTAATTCAACAAAAAGTAAATTCCTATCTACCATCTTAAACGTCAAATTGGTTTAAAAATAAGAAATAAAATTTGTTAAAACTAATCGTTTGCAGATTACAACATTATGATAATAATAAATAGAAAGAAAAATAAGACAAAGAATTATGTAAGAAGAGATTTCTCACAATCAGATATATTAATAAAGTTTGAAATTTAAGGAATGAACAGTGCTCAACGGTTAATAAAATAAATTCGCAAAATATTCTACAACAGTTTACAAAGAAATAAAAATTTAAAATTAAATACGAATGCCGATTTTTAAACGATCAAACACAGGTACGGAAACTTTTCCAAAAAAAAACCAAAAAAACATGTATTTATAAAAAAATGAAACCAATCTAACTAAAGTATGATACAATTTCGCTTTTAGAAGTCCAAGTTGAAAATGAAAGATCAGTTTAAATATATAATATAAACTATTTAAGCTCTCCACTTCGACTGGCCTTCCGTATCTTCATTTTGTAATTGATATGTGTAACTAAAAATTAAGGAATTCTGTTTAGCTTAATTCTTTCAAATTTTGGCTGTATTTTTTTAGTTAACATAATTTATTTATATTTTGAAGATAGTCCAAAACAATTCTTCGCAAACCAATTCGCGGTACTCTATTTGGTCAGGCATTAACAGCCGCGAAACCCAACGACACGCAACGCGCTTCATTTGGATCTGCTCGCTCAGAATATTGTGTGTTGAGATGTGTAGCAGTTCTTTCCACTGCTGTACACCGATACAACGATCTTCTCAAATGATAACGGTCGTTGTGTTTACCCTAATGTAATCGACGTACTCTCGAGATGTCTTTCACGCTTTCTCGTCCGGCCAAAAATACGGCATGTCAACAAAAATATATTGCACATGACACACCACAGTATTCTTTGAATGCTTCTTTCAACATTTCCTTTGTTACCAAAGTTGTTTTTTTTAACGAACACAAAACTGAATCGCAATGATATTGATCGAATTTTTTTCACGGTAGTCGATTACCCAACATATTTTATGCGAACGATCACTGATTACAATAATCAACTTGAAATTGTCACGGGAAGTAACAACACATATGAATATTTGAAAGCATGCAGAACTGCCATTTTGGGCGCTTTAAACTGTTCTACGAAAATTAATCATATTACTTTTTTGACCGCCTTCGTATACATGTGTAAGAAATTAATTGCACTGTTTCGGAAATATTAGATTTTTTATTTATCTATTTAAAAAGAAAAATTATATTCATTTATTTTAAGTTAAATTTTTGTAATTAATATTTTTTTCGAATTCTTTTGTTAATACTTATGATAATTTTTATAAATTGAAATTTTATTTATTTTTTTCTACGGCTGTATTATAACGTTTGAATTAAGAGGTTGAAAATTGTATAATAATGAGGGTCATTATGAATCAGATTTTCATTATGATACAGGTGTTCAACCAATGAAAAGCCTATTCTTTTCAACTACTGACCAATAAGAAGCGGGTATTGTTTAATATGTCAGCTGTATTTTTAATTTGATTTTAATCCGATGTAGTAGTTAGCAAGCAACCCACCGTGTTGGTCTAGTGATGAACTCATCATGGCAAATCATCTGATTTCGAAGTCGAGAGTTCTAAGGTTCAAATCCTAGTAAATACAGTTTTATACGGATTTGAATACTGGATCGCGGTTACCGTTGTTTTTTAGTGGTTGGGTTTTCAATTAACCACACGTCTCAGGCATGGTCGGCCAGAATGTCCAATACTACTATACTTCATTTACATTAGGTAAGTACCCGACCGTAAGACATTACTTGCCTTACGGTCGTTCCGGAGGCTAAACATAAAAAAGAACAAAAACAGTTAGCAAACAGAGGTCGATTTGAAAGTACACCGGTAACTAAGTTTCTATATTACATTGTTTATTCTTTTGTTAATTGTATCGGATTCTGAGGTAGAAATATCTTTAACACCGATCGGTATTAAAGAAAAGGCAGAACTTGTAACTAATAACGTAATGCCACAAAAATGTACTGTTTAATGTATTTTTTTTATAAAATAAAATAAAAATATTTCGTAAACGATGTATTCTATCAGTGATGTAAATCAAATTTTTGAAAATAGTAAACTCTTGAGAAGTTTACGACACTCGCAAAGACTTATGTCGTAACTTTTTTGGCACTGTGTAATAATAGCTATCGATATAGGTTCGTTAAATAATATAATATTTTGTATCATTCTTGAAAATTTCATCATTTTACATATTACAATTAATTTTTAAAAATAGTTTGAGAATAAATAAATAAATTATAAATAAATATTTAAAACATAACTTTTAAACTTTTAATTGTAAATCTGTTATTAAAATACTTTATAATGATTGCTTTCTTAACATAAGTATAATTTATATGCGTAATTAATTATCAATAAATTTAATTTAATTTAATTTATAATAAACACGATAGGAATTAAAATTTCTATTTATTATCAAAAGTCATACTTAGAATGGCCCTAAAATAAAATTTATAATTTCAACTACGTAAAATATATATACAAAACAATGAATAAGATCATAATTCTATGTCATTACTAGTGACATTTTAAGCGAATTTAATAAATTCATTAATCTTTCAAATTCAACAGCAGAAGCTCAAAGCAACAGAAAATACCATTTGGGCACATCTGTATTTTCATAGTCAAAAACAGATGGGGATGAAGTGGTATCGGGTAAAGAAAGGAATTTAGGACAAATTTGGCGGGAGAATAAACGGGGTTGTGAAAGGATGAGTGGATATGAGGGTAGCGATGGTGGTGTTGTAGTCAGCAAACTTATGTAGTGATAGGGGGTGGTGGCTATAGTAAAAGTAGTGGTGAGAGTTTCGGGATCAACGGCCTGATATCTACGGCACGTGCTCACGAGAATCTCTTAATGTAACAATCCTTTCTTTTCTTTAGAACTCATAAATTTAAACGGAATTTTAATAAAACATTAAACTTTGATACCTATTAATTAATTACTTAATTTATTAACGTTTATTTTATTATTTTAACTAATTCATTAACCATTTCATTTTAAATAAAATATTTAATCAAATATATATTATATATATATATATATATATATATATATATATATATACTCTTTATGTTTAATATTCTAACAGAAATATGAGATTTATCTAAATACAAAGTACAGTAACCAAATTTTGGGGCCATACTAAGAACCTCTTTTGATAAAATCAAGTAAAATTTTATTCATTGACAACCTTATGGTAGATTAAAAATTCAAAACTGTTTTATGTTGGTTAGGACAAAAGTATAGTCAGATTAAAATTAATTTAAATATGAAAAAAATCCAGACAAAATGGTTCATGAAATATTTACTAAAAAATCTGATGTGGTCACAACATGACTTTTTTGAACGTATATTAAATTAAATAAACACATTTTTTTTTAAATGAAAAGTATATAAAATTTTATTTCATTAATAACTTCTGATATCTTTTCATATTATTACTATTGAATTATTATTTATCGTAATTTTTTTTTACAATCAGAAATTAATAATTATTAATAAATCAATATATTAAAATTTTTTTTTGTCTTCAGTCATTTGACTGGTTTGATGCAGCTCTCCAAGATTCCCTATCTAGTGCTAGTTGTTTCATTTCGGTATACCCCTACATCCTACATCCCTAACAATTTATTTTACATATTCCAAACGTTGCCTGCCTGCACAAATTTTTCCTTCTACCTGTCCCTCTAATATTAAAGCGACTATTTCAGGATGCCTTAATGTGGCCTATCTCTTCTTATAACTATATTTTTCCAAATGCTTCTTTCTTCATCGATTTGCCGCAACATCTCTTCATTTGTCACATTATACACCCATCTGATTTTTAACATTTTCCTACAGCACCACATTTCAAAAGCTTCTAATCTTTTTTTCTCAGGGACTCCGATCGTCCAAGTTTCACTTCCATATAAAGCGACGCTCCAAACATATACTTTCAAAAATCTTTTCCTGACATTTAAATTAATTTTTGATATAAACCAATTACATTTCTGACTGAAGGCTCGTTTCGACTGTGTTATTCGGCATTTTATATCGTTCCTGCTTCGTCCATCTTTAGTAATTCTACTTCTCAAATAATAAAATTCTTCTACCTCCGTAATCTTTTTCTCTTCCTATTTTCACATTCACTGGCCCATCTTCGTTATTTCTTCTACATATCATTATTTTCATTATTTCGTTATTTCTACTACATATATTTTAAATTAACAAAAAAAAAGTTAAAAAAAAAGGAGATGAAATCTGATTCGAACCGACGTGATCCGACCCTTCTAAGATCCAAATAATTCATTAATAAAAATTTCATTTATATAACTCATGCTGTATTAAGTAATTTTTATGTGAAAAAATGCGAAAAAAGTGTGGGGCGTAAAACGAAAAAGTACCAAATTAGCAAATAAATATTATTAAACTGTATTAATAAAAAAAAATCATTTCCCCTAATAACTGTTTGTATAGATACTTTTAGGAACTGAATCTATACTCGAAACACATAAATAAAAATAATGTGATTTTAATAGATCAACAAAAAAATTTAATTTAATTTGAAACAAATACCAGGGCCGTTCAAATAAGTTTCGGCCAAAGAAAAGAAAACAAGTTTTTTTAGACATTAAATACAAAAGATATTGACGGCCAAGCTATTATTGAGATTACATCGCAGATCAATTATTTTATTAAATCTACATTTGTAATTCGTATGGAATAATGTATTTACAAGTTTATATTATGATAAGACTATTAATAAGTTAAGATAAGTTTTTATTAATAAGACAAGTTTTATGACACATTAAAAAAAGAAGATTTTTTATTATCTCTGTAAACTTCGACTCATAGTCTAGTTTAAATTTCATCATAGTTAACATAATAATCTTCCGAGCAATAAAAACATTTGGCATTTAAACAGTTTGGCTTCATTTCCATTCTATTTTCTTCTTATCTTGTAATTTACCGTTTAGAATGAAATAATATATGAATATAACGAAATAAGCTAATTTACATTACAACAACACGTTTGTACAATTCTTCTTTTTAAACATATCTCACACACGCGCGCGCGCGCACCAATACACACACACTCACACAAATATACATACGCAAGCTCATAAAGTTACATTTACGTAAAATAATTCTTAGCTAAGTATACACGTACAATATACATGTGTTGTAAACAATGTCAGCAATAGAAAAAATTACTAACTTGCAACATTCAGAATAACCTTAATAAAATTAATTTCGTTGTTTTCACGTAATAGGTTTTAAAAAATTTTTTCTTTTAAATAAAATAGTCAAATTCTATAATACCATCAGGATTAATTTGTTTTTTTTTTACAATTAGCAAATAAAAAATAAATAATTTAAAAATATTATGGCAATATATTATGAGAATTTTATTAAATAAAATAAATGAAAATAAAAATTGTGAATACTATTATTAAATATGTTATTGATGATTATAATATAATTATTATTGTAATAATAGCGAAGATAGTATTTTTGTTGTTTTGGCTAACCAAACAAGAAAACAAGAAAGCAGATTTTACTAACAATTGTGAAAAAGATCAAAATGATTAATTAAAAAGCTGACAACACAATTATAGGAACGCGGCTTTAGTGGCGTTACTGCATTGTTCCTGATGTACGGCTTACACACACAATTTACTTTAAAGTATATATCATTTTATTTAAATATAATATTTTTTCGTTCATTTAATTCAACGATTCTAACAAAAGCGCGCGCGCATAGTGTATTTAATTCGTGCTGATGTGGCGGTACTAGCGGGAGCGATCGGCACTAACTAAACATATATATTTTCACAAGTTACACAGAAAATCTTTCACTTTTACTGTCGACAGACTGGTGTATCCGCCAGGCTTAACGAATCAGGTACCGAGTCAACCGGGCGATCGAATTCGAGACCCAGCCAGATCGGGTTACTTTTTTACTTTAAATATTATTCATTTATTTAATTCTACCGCTCATCTGTGACGTCACAAGATAACAACATTTTCTGGGGTGGGAGTGCAATTTTGCAAAACTTTTTTTATCAAATATTATTATTTTTTAATTATTAACAAATATACCTAAGAAAAATATTATCTTAATTAGGCGAAGTATCGAGATACTGAGGGTGACCTTGATCTATAGCCTACTCTCCTGAAGTTGAAAATTTAATGATATCAATGTCCCATATATAAAAGTAATCTGACCAAGTTTGGTCAAAATCGATTGTAGTTCTCAAGATATAAGATGATTTGGATTCCAACACCAAACACACACACGTACATACGAACTTTAACATCCCGAAAATTTCCATCCGGTTTTTTTTAGATTCCTTAGGTGTCAAAACGTTAAGATTCGGTGAAAACCGTATATGCCGATTACAAAACTTTTACCGATTACAAAACTTTTCCTTCTAGAACTGTATCTTTGCTATAGCGCTATCTAGACGGGAAAGTAAAATATTTGGGTTTGATTTCACACCTTTGTTCAAACTACATTTTTGATGACGTTTTTATCATCAAAATTACATTGTATTTGGAATATAAACTGCTAAAAAAAAAAGTTTTGTAGAAAAATATCTGGGCGTTAATTGATCCTCTTTTGTTCGACAACTGACTCATACATCATTTTTAATAGTAGCAATTTGAAAAATTATTATAAATTATAAAAAATCAAAATTCACAATTTAGGCCCTATGAGACCCCCCTGAATGGATATTTCCGTTGAAATCTAAATACATAAATTTTTCGCGATTACAATACTTCCTTTATTTCATACAACAAGGAAGTAAAAAAAGCCGTAATCAGAGTTATTTACTCTGATGTTATTGCATTTCGCTTTTGTTGTTACGCAATAGTAATCTATAACGGGAAATTCCTTACTTTCCCCAAGAAGCCTGGCATAGAATTCTTTTTATTCTTGCGAATGGCTTTGCTATTTTCATGTGTAATATTAAATTTTTTTTATAAATGCGGTGAATTTTATTAATCGCTTAAAGTGTTGGAGAATATATAATTTGTATATTTAAGTTAATTAGACGAGGTTAGCGAGCGAAGGTTATGTTTGGCTTCAATTTAAACTTCCTTTTTTTTAAAAGGGTTTCTCGTTATCTATTTACCTTAGAGACTGATATTGAGTGATTTTTATTTAAATCTGTGGTTATCGTTTCGACCCCCTCCGAAGCTTATCTATGTTTGTCCACATATATCGGGAAAGGTTTAAATAAGCAAATATTACAACGACGTTTTGGTATGTGTCCACATTAATCGGAGATTATCGAGATATCGGTCTTTCAAGGTAACATATATACATATTTACATAGCCTATGAGACTCCCAGTAACGTAAAGATTCCAACGGGGGGTCATGCGTTTAAAGGGCAAACCGTCCGACCATTATTTGTATCTTTATCGTTCATCCATGTAGTTAACATTGTGTATATCCTGATTGGCCCTTTCAATTATAAAGTGTTGAAAATATGATTAAATGTTTTTTTTTTTTTAAATACGGTGAGTTTGGTTAATGATGTAACGGTATTTCAAA
The DNA here is from genome assembly GCF_047948215.1 of Lycorma delicatula. Classification (NCBI taxonomy): domain Eukaryota; kingdom Metazoa; phylum Arthropoda; class Insecta; order Hemiptera; family Fulgoridae; genus Lycorma; species Lycorma delicatula. The sequence continues at coordinate 19,211,084 of NC_134459.1, forward strand.
TTTGTTATGTTTTTGTCCGTGACGGTAGGTGATAAAATTCATTTAAAAATGTAATTTTAAATACAATGCGTAGAAAACGTAGCCTGCCACTTGGATTTTATTTTAATGTTCCTAATGTACGTAAATGTAATGTCAATCTTAATTTGTTATCTCCATTTCATACGGTACATCCTCTTTTCTCTTTTCAGCCCCACTACTAGACGACTACCTTTCTTGATCTGCACTCCTCCAATTCCACATTGAAACTCCATTTCTATCATTGTCCGGCTACTTACTGTCTTTTCTAAATGATACAACCAAACCATTTCATACTTTAAATTAATTTTAATGAAAATAAAGGTGTGGGTTGTTTTTAATGCACGGCTTACACACATATACTAACACACACAACTTAATTAAAAATATTTATAATTTTATTTAAATATAATATTTTTTCGTTTATTTAATTCAATGATTTTAACTAAAGCGCGTGCGCATACCGTATTTAACTCGTGAGGGTGTGGCGATACTAGCGGCCACGGTCAAAGCTAACTAAACTAATGTAATTTTACAATTTACGTAGAAAAAATTTCGCTTTCGTGGTTGGCTGATTGGTGTAGCCATGAGACTTAAAGCTCCAGATTCCGAGTCAACTGGACGATCGAGTTCGAGACTCAGCCAGACCGGTTTAGTTTTTTACACTGTAAATATTATTAATTTATTTAATTCTACCGCTCTCCTATGAGATCACAACATAGCAGGCGACTACAACATTTGTACGTCAGTGCTACCAACATTTCAAATATTAATTTAATTAAATTAAATAAATATTTAAAGTGTAAAAAATATTTCGGTTGGCAACCGTATGGAATTTCAAATTTCCCAGTGCAAGAAGACGAGGGAAAGGGAAATTTCTCACAGGGAAAAAGGGAAATTCAAGGATGGCGGACTGTAACACTAGTTTTATTTGTGGTGACAGGCTATTGACAGCAGTATCCTACTTAGCCACTAGTTTAGAGCATTTTTTTGGGATGGGATGCGATTTTGCAAAACCCTTTTTTGCAGATATTGTTATTTTTTTAATCGTTAACAAATGTGCATAAGAAAAATAAGACTTTAATTAGGCGAAGGGTGACCTTGCTCTACAGTCTCACCCCCTTGACCTTTAAAGTTGAAAATTTAATGACATCAATGCCCTATGTATAGAAGTAATCTGATCAAGTTTGGTCAAAAATCGGTCCAGTAGTTCTGGATATATATGGTGAGGCCGTCACCGAATACACGTACATACGAACTTTAACAACCGGAAAATTTCCATCCGGTTTTTTGGGTTCCTTAGGTGACAAAATGTCAAGATCCGGTGAAAACCTCATATGCCCAATTTTGGACTGATTACAATACTTTCCCTTCTATAGCTATAGCGCTATCTAGTCGGGAAAGTAAAAATTGTGTTATAATTAATAATAATTATAATAGAATATATAAAACATCTTTTTAAAATACTTTATATCAACTGGACTTTTTATAACTTATCAGTTAAAATTTATTTTACTCATTAATCATGAAAACACTTCTGGCGTTCAAAATATTATATGTACTCAAAGAAAAAGATCTATGCTAAATGATTATTAAAACAAATTAATAAATAGAATACATTCAAAAAGGTTTACAAAAATAAAAATAAAATCTATAACTAGATACACATTTCTAGTGCTTAAAAGTTATTCTTAATAGATATTAAAACAAGTATAAATAATAAAAATAAGCGAACAAACGCGGCAATACAAACGAATTTTTGTTAGAAGAATTATTTACGTAAAACAGGTTTAAGAATTCCTGTAGAGAAAGTCTAAATTCATGTTCAATATAAAGGGTGCATCAAGATTTTTGTTAACAAAAACTGGTCACATAGAAAAGGTTAAAAAATTTAAATATGTAAGAGAGACGATCCAAGAAGATTAGAGGAATCCGCCTTAAATGATGGGATTCATAGAATGCAAAGAACTTATGGTCTGACTAAGAATATCTATAACAAAAAATTAAAAAATAACGCATTATAACTCTGTAATTAAAACAGAATGTTTTAATTACAGTTATAAATGTTTTAATGGCTGTTATAAATTAGAATTGTTAGAAAGAAGAATTATTACGAAAATATTGGAGCCACTAAAAACCAATGAAGGCTGGAAAATAAGAAGTAATAGTGAAATACATAAAAACGTAGAAAAGATTTCAAAAACAATGAGAAAAAGAAGTTTGATTTTCTACGGGCACTTATGTAAAATGAATGAAACAGATTTTAGCAAAAGAAGTTAACAACAATTTGGATCCAAGAAATCAAAAAAGAACTAAAAATAAAATAAATAAAAGAGGATGAAATAACAGAAAAAGATGTGTTTCGCAGGAAAGTACAAAAAGTAGAGGGATTCCAAGGTAAGAAGAATAAGAAAACTGGAACAAAGTGATCCGAGGAAAGGAAAAAAAGGCGTAACTAAACCATGAAAGAGTACCGGAAGATAAGGAAGCAACAAAGGAGATGGAAATGAAATTCTCATGGTTCTTAGGCGGTTATAAGGAAAAAAGAGAAAGAAAATAAGCGAACAGAAAAAATATTAAACGTATACCAGAATCTCAAATCACTACAAAAAGACGTTCTTCTTGTAATTATTAAATAAAACACGATTACTGATTTTTGTTTAGTTTTTGCACACTTTTTTTTTGTTTTATAGAATTAATGCAACGTAAATTTTAGAATAATGTTATAGGATTAAGTAATTTACATGCTACATTGCATACTAATTAACTAAAACAAAATGTATAAAATAATTTGCAAAAAAGAAAATCTTTTCTTGAAAATCAAGAATAAATATCTGATGTGGACACTACATGACTTCCTTGTATACATTTTAATAACATATACACATTTTTTTTTTTAATAAAAAGTACATAAAATTTTATTCATTAATAACTTCTGATATCTTTTCATATATATATATATATATATATATATATATGAAAACATACATATATACACATACACATATATATATATATATGAAAAAAAAAAAATATATATATATATTTTTTTTTTTTTTTTATTGTATATACACAATAATATATATACACATTTTTATTGTTATTATTGATTTATTATTTATTGTAAATTTTTTTATAATCAGAGGCTAATAATTATTAATAAATCAATATATTTAAATTAAAAAAAAAGAAAAAAAAGATGAAGTCGGATCCGAATCGATGTGCCTTCCCCTTGTAAAATTCAAATACTTCATTAATTAAAATTTTATTTGGCTATAACTCTGGAACCAATGAAAATAAGTACCACTTATAATAATATATCATTGAAATTGGTATTGTTGAAAAGTTCTCAATGAGGGCTTATTACTGTAGTTAAGAAGATTTCAAATTGCTTGGATTTTGGGCTTTATTGGACACTTTTGGTCCAATCGATTGCAATCAAAAGGGTAGGTGGACAACTAGATGTTACAAGACTCTTAAATCCAATATTTCAACATTCTTCGTCTAATCGTTTTTGAGTTATGCGAGATACATACGTACATACTTACGTACGTACGTACAGACGTCAAGCCGAAACTAGCCAAAATGGATTTAGGGATGATCAGAATGGATATTTCCGTTGAAATCTGAAAACCGGAATTTGTCGCGATCACAATATTTCCTTTAATTCATACAAGAAAGTAAAAAGTCTAATTATATATAAATATATTTGTTTTCTCCTATCAATTTTCCAGCTACTTCCGGGTTTGAGCGTGTGTATAATTGCATTTGCAAACACAATGAATGCAATTACTGCTACCGGCTTGCCAGGCCTGACGTAGCTGTAGGCGTAGTACAACATAAGTGTAAATGTACCGGTAAATACGTAGTCTGGAACAGACTGAGGTCGACCACTCGTGAGACGTGTGGTTAATTAAAACCCAATCACCAATCAGGATTGGTATCCACAGTCTAGCATTCAGATCCACATAAAAACAACTGCCTTTAGAACGACTCGAAGCTTAGAACTCTCGACTTCAAAAATCAGCTGATTTTGCAATGACCAGTTTAACCACTAAGCCGGCGGCTTTATATATGTGTGTATATATATATATATATATATAAAGTATATATATGAAGAAGAATGTTTATGTGCCTGTTAATCTTTTATACACATCTACATTTTTATTCCAATCGTGATGAAATTTAGCACACTAACAGTTCCAAACAAGAGGAAAATTGTAATCTACATTTTATTTTGAAAAAGCTACCCGCCTCGATTCACTCGCTCAATGTTGCCGTTAACCTACCTCAAATTTTGCGGTTAAATTTACAAACATAAAGCGAGAAAATAAAGTCATTACTATCGATGATTATTGAAAAATCGATTTTCGAATAGTAGAAAAATTAAAGTGGAAAAATAATTATGTTGGAAAATTAATAAATTGGACATTTTTTTAATGGATCTTTTGACTCCATATCCTTCAAATTTATCGAAATACCACCGAAGAAAAGAAAAAGTATTTGTCAGATAACTCCTGCAGCTACAAACATGACATCCGTGCGTTGGAAACACCTTAACAACTGGAACTTCTTCTACAGAAGGAGCGTTTCAGAGCTTCTCCATCAAGGGCAAGAGAAACGTCGGTGTAAGTAATGGATAAGCTGTTTATTACCCTACGGAATTTTTAAATTCTCTTGACTCCCAGGAATGCCGCCACAAAAGTTGATTCTAAAAAAGAATCCCCTACCATTCTATTACGTAACATCGACCCGCCAAAACTGTGCAACGGAATAAGACCGATCGTAAAGAATCTGTTCCCCAAAGTAATAGAAGTCAAGATCATCAGTGGGAATGTCGCAGGAGAAGTCGTATTTATCTCTACATTCCGTTGTTACCCAATGACACAAATATGCCCTTTGAGTTTAAACGATTGCAGTTTCCCACCGGACTTACATTCGTTATGAGTATCAACAAGAATCAGGGCAGGAATTGACTGAGAAAATCCATGTTTTTCGCACGGCCAATGAGTCGATACGACAAATAATTTGTTTTTCTGTGTTCCGGGCGGATAAACGAAAACATAGTGTACCGTCGAGCTTTAAAGTAAAAGCTTTGAGATAAATTTCCCTTCTCCTCTTATATACTACACACAAAAAATGAACATTTTTAATAATAAAAAAAAAAATATATATATATAAAATAAAATATAAATGTACTCTGCGCAAACGCCGGGTATCCATGTAAGTATAACATAAAATTAAATTGTATATTAAAATCTTCATCAAAAAACCAATAACAACGATAACAAAATACTTAAAAATAATTGTTCTAAAAATCGTACTAAAAACATTACACGATGATGAGTCAATTTACGATAATTCTTAATAAATGTAATCAAAGAATATTACGTTTTACTTTTAACGTTAAAATTAATGAACAGTCTCTTAGATAACTAAATTACGACCAATTTAATTTTCCATTTAAGTACTTAATTGCATTTCTACAACCCTCTAGTATATTAAAGGTGATGTAATTAAATGGCCTATGTTAAGTTTACATTCGTACAAGCGCACGCGTGCACTTACATTTCGTGGAGTTAATTTTTTATATCGTTAAAAAAAGTATTAATAAAGTTTAAAAAAAAATATTTCTCACTATAAAAAATTCATTAATTCAATTAAAGTAAACAATATATCATCTACTAGTATTAAAAGAGGTAATACTGCTTTATACTGTAGTAATTTTACACTAATTAATTAAGAAAATCAATTTAATTTTGAAAAAAATATTGTTTACTAATCCAAATAATAATGGTATTTACTAAGTACTAAATAATAATGGAAATAGTAAATTTAAAGAAAAAAGTCAGATATAGTAAAAAGTCTGCATTCTCTAGTAACTGAGAGAAAAGGAATTTGTTAAAACATATATTTGGAGTGATGAATGCAAAACCATTGATCAGTAACAGGCTGGCTGATCCCACTCTAGGAAAAATACTATATGAACTACCGAGGGGATGAAAGTCTACAACCTGGAAAGTCCCCTTCCAGATCTCATTTCACTTTCTCGTCTAGAGAGCGCTATAGCAGAACTATAGCTCTAGAAAGGAAAGTATTGTAATCGGTCCAATTTGGGCATATGCGGTTTTCACGGATTTGACACCTAAGGAATCCAAAAACCAAAAACCGGACGGAAATTTTCCCGGTGCTAATGTTTGTATGTACGTATGTGTGTGTGTGTGTGTGTGTGTGTGTGTTCGGTGTTTGCCTCTAAATAACCTTATATCTCCAGAACTACTGGACTGATTTTGACCAAACTTGGTCAGATTACTTCTATATATGGGGCATTTATGTCATTAAATTTTCAACTTAGAAGGCTGTAGGGCAAGGTCACCCTCAGTATCTCGAGATTTCGCCTAATTAAGGTCATATTTTACTTAGATACATTTTTGAACAGTTAAAAAATAACAATATTTGCAAAAACGTTTTGCAAAATCGCACTCTTGCCACCAAAAATGCTCTAAACTAAGTGGTTAAGTGAGCATACTGTGTTAATAGTACCCATATCACCACAAGGAGCGCTAGTGTCGGAGTGCGCCATCTTTGAATTTACTTTTTCTCTGTGAAAAATTCCTTTTCCCTCGTCCTCTTGGATCAGGAAATTTGAAATTCCACAAGGTTGCCAACCAAATTATTTTTTAATAATTAAATATTAATAATTTAATATTTCAGAGGTTGGTAGCACTTACGTACGTAGCGTGACGTTGTAGTTGTCTGTTACGTTCTGACACCACAGGTGAGCGGTAGATACCGGTGTTCTTTGGTGGTTGGGTTCAATTAACCACACATCTCAGGAATGGTCGCCCTGAGACTATACAAGACTATACTTCATTTACATTCATATATATCATCTTCTGAAGTAATACCTTATGGTTGTTCCGGAGGCTAAACAAAACAAGGAGAGAGAGAGAGAGAGAGAGAGAGAGAGAGAGAGAGAGAGAGAGAGAGAGAGAGAGAGAGAGAGAGAGAGAGAGAGAGAGAGAGCGAGTGAGAGTGAGAGAGGTAAACGACAGAATTAAATAAATGAATGAATAATATTTAAGTATAAAAAAGTAACTTGGTTTGGCTTGGTCTCGAACTCGATCACCCGGTTAACTCAGTACCTAGTGCGTTAAGCCTCGCGGCTGCACCAGTTAGCCGATCGTATAAGAGAAATTTGTTCTATGTAAGTTGTGAAATTACATTAGTTTAGTTAGTGTTCATACTCTATACTAGAGATTACTTTAGATTTACTGTGTCGTTAGAATTTGTATAATTTTTAGGGGTGTGAAAAATGTTGTCTATTCAACCAGTTTAACTCGTCAATCCTCTTATTCGATGGTTCTTTAACCTAAAATTAAATACTAATAGGATAGAACTGAGTCTCCTAATACGTGAATACGTAATCATTAACGTTTATGATACAATCATGAATAATTTGATGGTAATATCAGTAAAATCAATCCATCCAATCAAGCATCATGAAATAACGAATTCATAAACAATAAATCAAAACTACACATTTCTATTTTTATAATAAAGTAATACTTTAAAATACGTTATATTATTCTTTAAATTAATTAAATTCTAATAAATATCCAAAATATTAATGGAAAAATAATAAAATATACCGAAAACTAAGTACCCTAAAGGGTACTACCTAAGAGGGGAATCTAAATGGATCATAATTTCTAATATGTTAGACTATCATGTGCATCATTTAAATAACAAGAAACTAGATATCTTTAACGAGTTAATTCCTTCAAGAACTTTACTTAAGTACTTTTGTTCAAGAAATATCTTTAAACGTTTGGTATACATTTTTTTATTCATAAAATCTCAATGAATTCTATGGATTGGCAAAAGCTTTACAATTTAAAAACATTAAAACTTAATCGTCTGATAAGAATGAATTACAAGTTTTAATTAATGTAATACATTAAAAAAAAAAAACTTGGCAGTTTCATTCGTCTGTATGTTACTATTATTACTACTAACATTATTATTATAATATCTTTTATAAAAACATATTTATCGAAAAACTTGTGCTATAAAAAATAATTAGATAATATTAGAAAATATAAGTTTTAAAATAATAATAATAAATGAATAAATATAAAAATAAGCAAGCGTAAAATATAATTTTTACGCTCTGTAAATAACAGTACAAGTGACATATCCAAAGTCTTTTTAAATTTTAATTGCTTTCTTAAAACGTTAAACCTCGTCTGTTTTTTAGTTTCTTTCATTTACTTTCAAACAAACTGACTTCTTTGTGAAAAAGACACTAAAAATATATGTACATCAATTATACTTTTCTTTTTTATAAATAAATAACGAATTACCAGATTCATAATAAATAATATCGTATACAGAGTGCTTGTTTTAAAACGTACCCCAAAAAAAGCAACCTAATTTAAAGAAAATTAATGTGATGTATTTAATTCGTTTAGTTACAATTATTATGAAAAACAATATTTAAATCAAACTTCTTCATCACAAATGTTGAAAGTATCCATCTTTTCATTAATGCAAGCATTTACCCTCTTTTTCATATATCGTGCAACCTTTCGAAGTGTATTTCTTCCAACGTATCCTAATTCTTATGTCGGCTTTCATTTCTTCAATGGTGTATGGATTATTTTTGAATACACAACCTTTTACATATCCTCGGAGAAAAAAATCTGCATGAAAAAGATCAGGTGACCTAGATGGCCATAAGCCAGTCGATATTTCTCTTTCAACAAATAAATTTTTCAAAAGGTCCATTGTTGCTCTTGCCGTGTAACATGTGGCCCCATCTTGTAGAAACCATGAATTTCACTCATTTAATTCTAAAACTGCGACAAATTGCGTTACAATTTCTTAGTAGAAGTGTGCATTAAGAGTGTTTTCAATGAATATGAGGCCAATTAATCTTCGCCTGGAAATTGCACTCCAACCAATTTTCTGTTGGTGTAGAAGACTTAAATGGATTACGTGAAAATTTTGGAGCTCTAGTAGCTATCATTTTGAGTATTAATGTAACCTTTCTTTTCTTTTTCTTTTGTTTATCTGTTTAGCCTTCGGAACCACCGTCAGGATTACTTTAGAGGATGAATGAAGATGATATGTCTGAGTGTAAATGAGGTGTAATCTTGTACAGTTTCAGATTGACCATTTCTGAGATGTGTGATTAATTGAAACCCAACCACTAAAGAACACCGGTATCCACGATGTAGTATTAAAATCCGTATAAAACTGTCTTTACTAGGATTTGAACCTTAGAACTCTCGACTTCGAAATCAGTTGATTTACGAAGACGCGTTCACAACTAGACCAACCCGATGGGTTAGTATTCAAATGAAACCAAACTTCATCAGTAAAAAAAAATACATTATCCAACACTTTATCTTCTCCAGAACAAACTGATTAAACCACTGACAGTAGTGGAGTCTAACACCATAATTAACGGGATTATATGTGAATATCATTCAGATTCGGCATGACTTTAAATTAACTAGCCGGGTAGCTTTAAAGGCACTACACAAAGATATTCCTTTTTGTTGCGTAAGTATTCCTAATGATTTGTTAGATAGACCCTAACATCTTCCAATGTTTCGTAGTTAAGTAATGAATGTTTCCGACTCTGTCTCTGTAAACAGAATCAATCCCTCTAAAATTCTTTATCAAACAATGAATTGAAGATTTATTCGGTACATTCCGGAAACTGAAATTGAAAAGCTTCTTGCTAGAAAACAAAAGATTTGGTTGTTAAATAATTTTCCACAATAAAAACCCTTTCTTCTGTGTTCAAAACCATTTAATCTTAATAAAATCACAGAAATCAAAAATAACTATTAAAAAAAATAAACTGATAAAAAAAAATATATATATATATATATAGAAAATTATAAAACAACAATAATAGGTAGTGTTGCCAATCTCTTTACCAGAAATTATTGTATTAACTATTTTAAAACGTATTTTGCGTGGATGCATTTTAAAACAAACACCCAGTATAGATACACAATAGCATCAGTTGCAAAATAAAGGAAATTTTTCTTGCATTAAATAACGAATTCGTTTTAATTACAGTACAATTTATACAAATTTGCAAAAGAAAAATTTATTAAATTTTTGGTTTTTATTAAATAAAAATTTTAAATGTTTATACCGATGTATTAACATTATAATTTATAATATTTATTTTATCTATATATAAATAAATACACAAATATATTAGTAAACATGTATAAATATACTAGTAAACGTAAATTTGTTTCGTTTGTTAACAGCATAGATATTCTAAAAATAAACGCATAATTTAATCGAAATTACATTAAAATATCGTTAATAAAAAGTAAAAAAAAAAAACTGAAAGCGCATTTCGATTACTAAACAATCATCATCATTAAATATAGCAGTGTTTTACTCTCAAATGCAATTATGAACAGTAAAGAAAAAAAGTAATTCTGTGTATAAACCAAGCACTAAAAACAATACAGCTTCGTCAGGTACAGTCACAACAGAAAAATCAATATTTTGTTTTTTAATAAAACCTAAAGTATCCAAACTTTCCATTTGGATTAACAAATTAAAACATCTGGATTAACCTTCTTTGCGATTCCATATAGAATAAAGTAAGATTTCTCCCACGGGGCAGATAAAATGGATATAACGGGTACATAATAATTAATTTTTTACAATTTATTCTAATCTTTTTTCTTTATAGCTATGGTATATAATAGGTAGTCTAAAAGGTATTGAGCCTTTTGTACACGAGATAGAGTTAGCGTATTTTGGAAAAAAATTGAGAAAAGCTGGTATGTAAGCAGTCACGACATCGCCAATGATCTAAACATTCATCACCAAACAGCGTTAAACCGTTTAGAGAAAGCCGGATACAAAAAGAAGCTCGACGTTTGGGTGCCGCATGATCTGACTCAAAAAACTTTATTCCATCGAATTTCTTTCTGCAAATCTCAACCGAAACGTAACGAAATCAAGCCGTTTCTGAAGCGGTTGATCGCGAGTGATGAAAAGTTGATAACCTACGACAATAATGTGGGAATATCATGGTCGAAGCGAGGAGAAGCTCCACCGTCTGTGGCAAAGACCATAAGGTTATGCTGTGCGTTTGGTGGGCTCGGAAGGGCATCGTGCATCACGAGCTACTGCCACCAGGCAGAACGATAAACTCAGTCCTATACTGTCGACGATTAGCGCGACTGTACGTAGCATTTAAAAGAAACGGCCTGAACCGGACAATAGATATGGTATTGTATACCGCGCTGATAACGCCAGAAGACACATATATTTAACGACCCGCCAGAAATTGAGAGAACTTGACTGGGAGGTTTTAATGTGTCCACTGTATAGCGCGGACCTGGCACCGTCAGACTATCATTTGTTTCGGTCTCTGCAGAACTCCTGAACGGTGTTAAGTTAATTTCAAAAGAGGCCTGTGAAAACTACCTGTCAGTTTTTTGACTGGAAACCACAGTTGTTCTATAGCGACGGGACTATGATGTTGCCCGAAAAATGGCAGAAGATTACAAAAAAAATTATGGATGTGGCTAATTTAACGTTATCTTCCAATAACCATAAATGTGTTCTCAATTTTGGCCTTCAAAGGCTCAGTACATTTTAGACAATCTAATATTAGCATCTGATATTTAATATGAAATAAACAGAGATAACTTTTTCAAAAATAAAATGTTCACCAAATAGCTAGTTCCAGTGGTGAAAAGATGGAGGTATCCATTGTAGGGTTACGTGTCACTTGAATTTTTGCAGACAATATTAAACAGGCTAATCAAAATATTTGGCTCAGAAAAGAAGGTAGCAGAGAAATCATTTTACTTCTTGTTTTACATAACTTTTTTTTAGCTTCTGAGATCACCGTTACGTATATTTCTTAAAGGTTGAAGTGAAATGGGAATTTTTCAGCGTATGAAAATTTAATGCCTGATTGGAATTCAAACCCCGGACGTCCGGATGAAAGGTAGAGACGATACCACTCGGGGCACGGAGGCCGGCTGTTTCACATAACCTGTCAAACGATACTTTTTGTAATGTTTGATAATATGGTTTTCTAAAAATGGCTTGATTTTCGTGTGAAGTCGCTTACAGTTATGGGTTCTAACATTCATATAAAGTAAATTTTTATTTAAATAAATTTTTATCTCAATATTTTTTTTTTTTATATTATATAATTTTTACATAATTTTTTTTTTTTTTGTTAAAAAGAGAATATTTCTTATCTTTGATAACTTATAACAAGATAAAAATAAATGTGCTGTTTTCTTTTTAATGATTTTTTCTCGATTTTCTTAGAAATAGACTTTTATTTTTCTTAGTTATGAAAGTAGAGTCGTATAGAGCTCAGTTGTCTTTCAATTTGAGAGAGAATTTGTGTGGTGTAGGCTGTATTGTATATAATTAATCCTTTTCACCTGACGGTTAGAACTAAGATTTTTTTTAGTTTTCATATTTCTTAATTATTTAATAAAAAGTAAACCTTTTATATATAGCCCGGTAAAAATGTAAAAAAAAACTGACAACACAGTTACAGGTCTTTATCGGAACGCGGCTTTAGCCGGGAAAGTCCTACAACTGTGTGTTGTTTCTGATGCACGGCTTACCCACACAACTTAATTAAAAATATTTATCATTTTATTTAAATATAATATTTTTTCGTTTATTTAATTCAATGATTTTAATTAAAGCGCGCGCGCATACCGTATTTAATTTGTGCGGGTGCAGCGGTACTAGCGGCGACGGTCGGCACTAACTGAACTAATGTAATCTCACAAGTTACATAGAACAAATCTCACTTTTATGGTCGGCAGACTGGTGTAGCCTCGAGGCTTAACGCACCAGGTACTGAACTAATCGGGCGATCGAGTTCGAGATCCAACCAGACGGAGTTACTTTTTTACACTTTAAATATTATTCATTTATTTAATTCTGTCTCTCAACTGTGACGTCAAAACATAACAGACGACTACAGCAGCATTTTTTGGGGTAGGGGTGCGATTTTGTAAAACGTTTTTACAAATATTGTTATTTTTTAATTGTTAACAAATGTTCCTAAGAAAAATATAACCTTAATTAGGCGAAATCTCGAGATACTCAGAGTGACCTTATTCTACAGCTTCACTCCCTTGACTTTTTAATTCGATATATTTAATAATATCAATGCTCTATATATAGAAGTAATCTGACCAAGTTTGGTGAAAATCGGTCATGTAGTTTTGGAGATATAGGGTGATTTAGAGGCCAACATCGAACACACACACGCGCGCGCGCGCACATACAAGCATTAACATTAACCGGAAAATTTCCATCCGGATTTTTGTGTTACTTAGGTATTAAAACGTCAAGATTCGGTGAAAATCGCATATTCCCAAATTGGACCGCTTACAATACTTTCCTTTTTAGAGCTATAGCTTTGCTACAGTGCTATCTAGACGGGAAAGTAAAAAATTACTGGTGTTAATAGTTTAAAAAACAAAATGTTATAAATAATTGTTTATTTTTACTTCATGTAAATTATTTGTTTCGTTATTTACCACAACTAATTATATGAATTTAAAATTAAATTTTAGGGTTCTAAATTTAATAAAATAAAAAAAAAATTAATAAAGGTAACTGAAAAAAAAATACCTAATATTTTATATTACATACATACATATATCAAGGTTTAACGCCTTATTACTGGCTTACTTATTACTACGTCTTATTCTACAAACAAAATTAAAAATAAAGAAATTTATCTTCAAAATTAAAGCTTAAAACATAACAATTTAAAAATAAAAACAAAGTATCTTTGAGGAAAAAAATATGAATAATTAAAAAAATTATTAAAAACTTATTTTTTTTTTAATGACACTTAAAATTGAATTAAAAATTAAAAATAATATTTGCTATTATATATTTTATTAAATAACTACGTAAGAATAAATTAGAAAGAAAAAATCGAAAAAAATATGACCTTCTAAATGGGTTAAACGGGCCATGCTAAAAATAGTTATATCTGGTAGCATTCTACAAGGACTTTATTCATATAGTTTACATAAAACAAATGTACATTCTCTTTATTTTTATATTCGATTTTTTTAAGTTGAGCCAAAACTTGGTTTTGATATTTAATATACTTTAGTTTACATCATTTCATTACGTTAACGTTTACTATGCAATTAAAATGTATATTTTATAGCCTGCCACGGAACACAAGTATAATTATTTCGAGAAATGAAGTCCTTGTATATCGATAGCCAGATGGAAAACAAATGGCTGCAATCGACCGGTTTCGACCAAGAACCTATTAATTTAAGAAAAAAAAGGTAATAGGAAACAATCATGTATCACTAAAGATAAACAAGTACAGAAAATAAAATTATAATATAATTAAATGTTGTTTAGAAATTAAAATTAAATAACGAAAATCTAAAAACTAATCGTGAAAAATAAATAAAGAATTTCTGAAATATGGTTACAGCTGATAGGTTTAATAGATTATTAAAAATGATTAAAAAAGTAAAATCCACCTTACCAGTAAATTAAATGTGTCTGTATAGATCTTGGAATCTTTACACCATCGTCAGGAGAATAAAATAATCGTACAATACTTACAATACTTCCTTGTACTACAAGGAAATATTTTAAGTACAATTTTTGATACAATTTTTTTTTGTACATCGTACAAGGAAGTAAAAATGATTGGGAAATGAAATAAAACCACAACCTCGATTTTATTTATATTATGAGGCAAGGTATTAAATTTCAAACTCATTGTTAAAGATGTAATACTATACCTTTATCTATACCGGCCTCCGTGGCCGGCTACCGCGAGTGGTAGCGTCTCGGTTGGAGGTCCCGGGTTTGAATCCCGGTTATGCATGTCATTTTCACAGCTAAAATATGGCCATTTCATTTCATCTTCTGTGTTATCAGCCTCGGCCGAGGTATTTGGGATGCAGTTTCGAGCCGGGCCAGTACCGGTGCAGAACGGCGATCACAATGCACCGGATCTAAATTTCGTTCGGTTGCCATCTCCCACCTGCGGAAGAGGCTGTAGAGCCTTGCGACGGATGCATGGCAGCTGGAATGGCACACTACGACTACGGGAAGATCCTTGTATAAATTTATACAGGATCTGGGAGGATGGTATGCCTCAAGCTCGTTTTTAAGGGTAACGGATGCCCAGGTGCTCACCAAACATGTTAATTTAAACCAATATCTGTTTCGGTTCCGCCTGGCAGCTGATGAGCTGTGCATCTGCAGGGAGATCCAGTCAAATGAACATCTGATGTTTGACTGCCCTGATCTTGGGGAGCCAGAGACTGGGCCACCTGGAACTTAGAGGTCAAGGGGAAAATTGGGCATTCATAAGTGGCGAGTCAATATGGCAAGAACCGCATTGTCGGACCGTGTGGGAGTTCCTTGGTGCGGTTGCTTTGTTCAACCGAGATCAGTAGTTTACCCAAGGGGAAAAAACTTCTACCGCACTGCTGTGGGAAGCTAACCTATATATATATATATATATATGTATGGCTGACCACCAACCAATTAAAGCTCCAAGCGCTTTAATATGGTGGACAAGTACTTGCTGGCATTCAGCGACCTAGGCGTGGCAGCGAATTGCTGTCTAGACCAAATGAATTTTAATTTATGGATGTCATATATATTTTTAGTAGCTGACAGGGTGCGCCTACCCATTTTAGCAAATACGTGACAAGTGAGCGGTTGGGACACGCAAGCCGGTGGTGTATGGCACCACGCTTAGTCCGCTCACGTTGTTAGGTAAGCTCTAGAAGCTATTTAGGATGTTGCTCGCTAAACTGTTTCGAGTTTCAGTAGCCGTTTGCGGCACAGACATTTGGTCGTATGCTTTAGGGCGACCGAATGGGAAGGTGGCGGGAGAAATGCCACCAAGCAAGCCAATCTCATCCTCTGAAGCAATACCTAACGGAGGCTAAAAAAATAGTATATATTATATATTTATCTACAATATTCCTGTTTATATAATTGCTCGATATCGATAAATTAATAAATAAAATACGAACATTTAAATGGATCGTTTTTGCTAGCTACGTCATTCAGAAGCATTAAAACATTTGGTTTTTTTTAACATTTCACAAGTCTATAACGATAAAAATAAATCCGACAAATAACATACAATTTCATTCTTAAAAAATTATTCAATTATGTAAACAGTAGAATTACGAAAAAGTGGTACAGAAGGAAATAGGATAAGAAGACATGATAAAAATAAATATAATATTTATTTGTTTACATCGTTGGTTATAACTATGATGTTTATAATTAGGTCGAAAGTTAAAAAGGAAGTTTCATTTATTTATACAGAATACACGACATTATATTTAATATTTCATATGCGATAATAATATTTACAATGTCTGTTCCATTTTTTTTTTTTTTTTTTAATAAAGTTCATTCAACTGTTGTAATAGGTTACACAATATGAACTATTAGCAAACTGATATGTTAGCCCAATTAATGTTAACAGCCTTGAAATTGTATGAAATATAACATGGATACAAAACGTTTGAAAGCGTTTGAAAGAAACTATATCAAATATATAATAACTGAAATGCTGAAAATACAGAAATACTTCAACATTTTAAAATCAATTAATAATTTTTTTAATAGTTCTTAATCTTTTTTTTATTATTTTACTATAAAAAGTTTAAAAAAATACTACTGTTTTAATTACGAACACATATGGCTCAATAATTGATAACTAAGGATTTCTAAACTGAAAAAGTAGATAAACTTTCGGCTGATGAATTAAAGTAAAAAATTAAAATAAGGAATATTTTTTTTTTAGTTTTACGCAGCAATTTTATGGAAAATACCGTTAACGGAGAAATTGTGATACGTAAAACACAAAAATCCTCGTATACAAGTATTAGTAGTTCGTTTTTTACAATAAATATTTTATATTTTAATATTCTATGAGATAAAAAAGGAGCCGAGAATATGAGCTTTCTCAGAGTATAAAAATAAAATCCTTAAAACTGATTAATGGTAATACGGAAAGACGAAGAAGTCATTCATATTTTTCTTTCGTGTTTAAGGATTAATAATTAATTTCTTATGCAGAGCAGGTTTTCTTGTTTTATATCTAACAAGCAAATATCTCTTTTGAACTTTAATTGGTTGCAAAGATATAAACATTTCTGAATAACCGTGATCTGTTAGATTACTAGTATTACTAGTGCATATTAACCAGAAACTTTCTTATAAAAATTGAATTCTTTTTCATCAAGATCTCCAGTGATTACTGAAAATGTTAATATTAATATAAATATTAAATAATATTCAGTCCCTCTCAAAAAAATGACTGTATATTTTTCTTTTTTTAGCTATATCTTCCTGTAAAAGGAGTTAATGGAGTTTTTTGCATCTATATTTTCTACATCAATAACTCTACAAACCACTACGACGAAAAATTCATAACTTATTTTTTGTCATGGTGGTAGAAATATAATATGAAGTAAAACGATTAATCTATTTTTACCTTAATGAGTATTTTTAATTAACAACTTCATCCTCTTGGGGGGAAGAAATAATGAATATTTTTAATATCCTAACTTCAAGGTGAATACGGCCTTGGTGGATGGATTAAAACCTCCCTGGGATAACACGAAAGTATCCTGCAAATTTGAAAGTAATCAGTCTGTTTCTTCTTGTGTGATGCGATGACAAACAAACACACAAACGTGATATATATATATATATTTACATTTCCGAATAACCGTGATCAATTAGATCGAGAGGGTGCCTGATGCATGCAAAGTTAGCTTTCATCCTGCTAACAAATATCCAATTTGAATTTTGAAAATCGGACTATTGTTTGCAGAGATATTATAAGAGCACCCCATTGCACCTCTAAAGCATCGCCCCAGTGGTACTCCATTTGTTACCAGTTGATAGTGATGATTGGTTCATACAAGATGCTCGCATCTTCTCACACCTAGCCTTACACTCAATCCCCACGGGAAACCCATTATTGTCAAACAGAAATTCTTTTAATTTGTTTAATATTATTTTTATTTTATTTAACGTGAATTTAATTCTATTATTTTTTGTAATATTATTAATTCGATAGATACGAATCATTCAGTTCAAACCCAGCCTTCAAAAAGATAGAGACTCACAGTTTACAATTTATTAAAGTTTATGCTTCAACCGGCAAATACGTACTTCTAAATGCATTTTTTTTTTGTCTTCAGTCATTTGACTGGTTTGATGCAGCTCTCCAAGATTCCCTATCTAGTGCCAGTCGTTTCATTTCAGTATACCCTCTACATCCTGCATCCCTAACAATTTGTTTTACATATTCCAAACGTGGCCTGCCTACACAATTTTTTCCTTCTACCTCTCCTTCCAATATCAAAGCGACTATTCCAGGATGCCTTAGTATGTGGCCTATAAGTCTGTCTCTTCTTTTAACTATATTTTTCCAAATGCTTCTTTCTTCGTCTATTTGCCGCAATACCTCTTCATTTGTCACTTTATCCACCCATCTGATTTTTAACATTCTCCTATAGCACCACATTTCAAAAGCTTCTAATCTTTTTTTCTCAGATACTCCGATTGTCCAAGTTTCACTTCCATATAAAGCGACACTCCAAACATATACTTTCAAAAATCTTTTCCTGACATTTAAATTAATTTTTGATGTAAACAAATTATATTTCTTACTGAAGGCTCGTTTAGCTTGTGCTATTCGGCATTTTATATCGCAACTGCTTCGTCCATCTTTAGTAATTCTACTTCCCAAATAACAAAATTCTTCTACCTCCATAATCTTTTCTCCTCCTATTTTCACATTCAGTGGTCCATCTTTATTATTTCTACTACATTTCATTACTTTTGTTTTCTTCTTGTTTATTTGCATGCGATAGTTCTTGCGTAGGACTTCATCTATGCCGTTCATTATTTCTTCTAAATCCTTTTTACTCTCGGCTAGAATTACTATATCATCAGCAAATCGTAGCATCTTTATCTTTTCACCTTGTACTGTTACTCCGAATCTAAATTGTTCTTTAACATCATTAACTGCTAGTTCCATGTAAAGATTAAAAAGTAACGGAGACAGGGAATATCCTTATCGGACTCCCTTTCTTATTACGGCTTCTTTCTTATGTTCTTCAATTGTTACTATTGCTGTTTGGTTCCTGTACATGTTAGCAATTGTTCTTTTATCTCTGTTTTTGAACCCTAATTTTTTTAAAATGCTGAACATTTTATTCCGGTCTACGTTATCAAATGCCTTTTCTAGGTCTATAAACGCCAAGTATGTTGGTTTGTTTTTCTTTAATCTTCCTTCTACTATTAATCTGAGCGCTAAAATTGCTTACCTTGTCCCTACACTTTTCCTGAAACCTAATTGTTCTTCTCCTAATACTTCTTCCACTCTCCTCTACAGAATTCCATTTAAGATTTTTGATGCATGGCTAATTAAGTTAACTGTTTTATATTCTTCACATTTATCTGCTTCTGCTTTCTTTGGTATCATGACTATAACACTCTTTTTGTAGTCTGACGAAGCTTCCCCTTTTTCATAAATATTACACACCAGTTTGTATAATCTATCTTCCTCACCTGCACTGCGCAGTAATTCTACAGGTATTCCGTCTATTCCAGGAGCCTTTCTGCCATTTAAATCTTTTAATGCTCTCTTAAATTCAGATCTCAGCATTGTTTCTCCCATTTCACCCTCCTCAACTTCCTCTTCTTCCTCTATAACACCATTTTCTAATTCATTTCCTCCGTATAACTCTTCAAATGCATATACAGTATATATTTTCGAGAATTTTTAAATTCTAATTAACTAATTTTATTTTTGATTATTTATTTCAGTTGGCGAGATTAATTAATTGGCAGTCAGTGTAACAAGCAGACATATATTTCTTTAACACATAATTCTGGAAACGTGTTAAAAATATAATTTTGTATGCTAAAAGTAAGAATTTTCTATAATTGAATTTTGCTTAGCTTTTAATTGAGGTAGTATTTTTTCATTTTAATTTTTATGAGTTATAAATAATAAAAAATTATTTAATTTTTCTATGTAATTAGATATGTAATTAGTTATATATATATATATTAATTATATATATATTAATAAATAAAATAATAATGGATATTCGTATATGTATAACTGAGAATTGACTATTTTCATTATTTTTAATAAATAAAATTCATAATAAGTTATAAAATGTTTAAATGTATAAATGTTTTGCCAGTTTGTGTTAAAATAATTTATCCTGGATACGTTTTTTAAACCGGTTTAGCTGTTCTGGATCATTACTTAGCGTATGTAATGGCAAAAGATAATATAATATGGTAACACGCCTCACTTTTGTGAGAAACAGATAAGAAGTCATAAGCTGTCATTATGACAATAAGATGTATATGACATTAAGATATCATATACTGAGGATTACAAGAGTACATACGAAACTGTATTAAATTTATGTACATTAAACGGATTATAAGATTTTAAGATTTAAAGATTATAAGATTTTTATTTATCAATTTAACTAATTAATACCGTCTGATTAGTAAATTCTTTGTACTACGTCCTTGGTTGATAAATACAATTTTACGTAAAATATCAAAAGCAAATATATATATATATATATATATATATATATATATAAGTAACTGCATTGAACAGAGCTTTAATATATTCATTATTATCTGTTAATAAAGAGTGTTAAAAAAGAGCACCCGGGTTTGAAAAGCAATTTTAACAACTTAACAAACATAAAATATGATTAAAGTTAACAGATACCGTGAAAGGTCATGATTTAAAGTTTTTTTTTCATCCTTGTCAGCAGTCAGGTATTATGGTTACTATGGTTACTAATGGATGCATATTCTTTGCTAGTTAAAGTGCGTTGTAAAAATTACACATTTCTTTTGACGTACTTTGGTTCATAACGGTCGGGGATAATAAAATTCCTCCCAAGCAACATAAAATCAATATTTACAACTATCTCATCGACACAAATTTAAGACTTTGGTTACAATTGTGATAGTCTTATACGCTCCATAAAAATAACTACATTTTAACGGAGTTGAACGTTACGAAATATATAAAACCATAATATACTGTAATACAATAAATAAAAACAATTCAAACCCCATATACATATCTATACAATTATATAAATAAGAAGACGGTTTTTGTTTGTTCCGAATAAACAAAAAAACTACTTGGTCAGTCGCAACAAATTTTTACCGATGGCATAACTGAGAAAGTTTTTACATATATTTCATCTGGAAAAATCTCTATAAACTATAATTATATATATATATATATATATATAGTAATGGAGATTTTCCGACTGAAACAAAATTTAATGAACTGTCAGTCTCTATCACTCTGTGAGCTGGATTTGAACTGAATAATTCGAATCAATCGAATGAATAATATTACAAAAATAATAGAATTAAATTTACGTTAAATAAAATAATATTAATAAATTTAAAAAATTCTGTTTAACAATAATGAGCTTTCCGAGAGGAATGCGTGTTAGGCTGAGTGGTGAGGTAAGCGAGCACCTCGTGGGAAGCTAAAACAATCATCACCTCCCAAATCAGCTGATTGGGTATTCGAGAGTTCTAGCGTTCAAGTCCTAGTAAAGTCAGTTATTTTTATACGAATTTGAATACTAGACCGTGGATACCGGTGTTCTTTGGTGGTTTTTTTTAATATTATTATTTTTTGTTTAAACTCCGGATCCCCAGTTCAGTATTGCTTCAGAGGATGAGATGAATGATTTGTAGCGTGCGTGAAAATGCCATGCCTGACCGGGACTCGAACCCGGGACCTGCGGCTGAAAGGCCGCACCTGAAAGAGACGCTACCACTCGCGCCATGGAGGCCGTTTTTTGGTGGTTGAGTTTCAATTAACCACACATTTTAGGAATGGTCGAATTGAGACTGTACAAGACGACACTTCATTTACACTCATACATATCATCCTCTGAAGTAATACCTGAATGGTAATTCCCGGAGGCTAAACAGGAAAAATAAAAGGCCAATCATTACCAACAACTAATAATAAACGGGATGCTACTGGGGTGCTGTTTAGGTAGAAGCAATGGGGTGTTCTTATAATATCTTGACAAACAATCGTCCGATTTTCAAAATTCAAACGGAGTATTTGTTGGTTGAAGTCTAACTTTTGCATGTATCAGGTAAACTCTCGATCTAATTGATCACGGTTATTCGGAAATGTATATATATAAAGTTTGTTTGTTTGTTATCGTATCACACGAGAACCAACCGATTGATTACTTTCAAATTTACAGGATACTTTCGTGTTATCCCAGGGAGGTTTTAATCCATCGACCGAGGCCCTAACTCCCTTGAAGTTAAGATATTAAAAATATTCATTATTTCTCTATTAGGTAAAAACAGATTAATCGTTTTACTTCATATTATATTTCTGCCATCATGGCAAAGAAATAAGTTATGAATTTTTCGTCGTACTGTCTTGAAGGCGTATTGATGCAGAAAATATAGATCCAAAAAACTACATTAACTCCTTTCCTGAAGGAAGATATAGGTAAAAAAATATATATAGTATTTTTTTGGGGAGGGGCTGAATATTAAATAAACATTTTTTGGGAATCAGTGGTGATTTTGATGAATTCAAATTTTATAAGAAAGTTTCTGGTTAATAGGCTCTAGTAATGATTTGAAATTTTACTTCGGCCAAAACAACTCCGCCCTTTTTTCTAATTTTTGCAAAAAATTTAATACAGTATTTCCCTCCCGAAAGCAGTACCCGTCTACCAAATTAGAAGAAAATAGGTCAACGTGGTCCAGATTTAACATCAAATACAGGCTAACATACATACGCACAAATGTATCTGACAAAAATTAATTTTTTAGACTTGGAAACATTGGAATAAAATTTTTTATCTCAGATTATTTACAATTTATTCAATTTTTTTTTATGTCTCTTTAAGGCTCAAAACCTAAAAATTACCAATTTTTTATATATTTTTTTTTTTACCGATCATATACTTTCCGATTATAAATATATAAAGCAAAATCTATAGGAGAAAATTAAAAACAAAAACTTGATTATTAATTAAAAATAATATTTTAGCATTCAATTAATTTAAATACAGAATGCTGCATGTTGAAGCGTAAATTCGTTCGCTGACAAGAATTCAACAGAAAATTATAACAATTCTAATAATAAAATAAGTCGCAAAGAGAGAGAGAGAGAGAGAGTTAGTGAGAGTGAACTATTATATATGATTTATACTAAACCATAAGAAAGGGAGTCCGACAAGGATGTCGCCTATCTCCGTTACTTTTTAATCTTTACATGGAACTAGCAGTTAATGATGTTAAAGAACAATGTAGATTCGGAGTAACAGTACAAGGTGAAAAGATAAAGATGCTACGATTTGCTGATGATATAGTAATTCTAGCCGAGAGTAAAAAGGATTTAGAAGAAACAATGAACGGCATAGATGAAGTCCTACGCAAGAACTATCGCATGAAAATAAACAAGAACAAAACAAAAGTAATGAAATGTAGTAGAAATAACAAAGATGGACCACTGAATGTGAAAATAGGAGGAGAAAAGATTATGGAGGTAGAAGAATTTTGTTATTTGGGAAGTAGAATTACTAAAGATGGACGAAGCAGGAGCGATATAAAATGCCGAATAGCACAAGCGAAACGAGCCTTCAGTAAGAAATATAATTTGTTTACATCAAAAATTAATTTGTAATGACCGGAAAAGATTTTTGAAAGTATATGTTTGAAACGTCGCTTTATATGGAAGTGATACTTGGACAATCGGAGTATCTGAGAAGAAAAGATTAGAAGCTTTTAAAATGTGGTCTATAGGAGAATGTTAAAAATCAGATGGGTGGATAAAGTGACAAATGAAGAGGTACTGCGGCAAATAGATGAAGAAAGAAGCATTTGGAAAAATATAGTTAAAAGAAGAGACAGACTTATAGGCCACATACTAAGGCATCCTGGAATAGTCGCTTTAATATTGGAAGGACAGGTAGAAGGGAAAAATTGTGTAGGCAGGCCGCGTTTGGAATATGTAAAACAAATTGTTAGGGATGTAGGATGTAGAGGGTATACTGAAATGAAACGACTAGCACTAGATAGGGAATCTTGGAGAGCTGCATCAAACCAGTCAAATGACTGAAGACAAAAAAAAACTAAACCATTATAATTCTGGACGTTCGGCTATCTTCAGGCTTGACCAAGATATAGATGAAATAATGGTACTGTTAGAATATTTCATGAGTATCGGGTAACCCGTTTTAGAATTATCTCATACACAGCAGGGGATGTATTAATTAACGTATTTTCTTTTGTGTGCGTAAAAATAATAGGTTTTGAACATGATTTTTAATTAGCCAAGAAAATTATGAAATCTAATTCATATTAATTTTTTAACTGTAAAATTTTATTTTAACACGTAACTCAATAAAATTTGTAAAATATATCATAAAATAAATGAATTTAAAAAAACAAAATAAACAACCGACAATAAACTCCTTAAACGTTTATAAATCTGAATAATGTAATTATTATGGGAAAATAAATTATTGAACAAAATTTTATAAAAAAAAAAAAAATTTATCCATAAACAAAAAATTCACTAATTATATTTACATAAAAAATAAGTCAGTGAAATTTAAAATAATTATTACATTAATACTTGTAAAAAACGACATGTCATATAAACTAAATAAAATAAATATATATAAAAAAACTCAATTAATAATGAAAGGACAGTCTTGATATCTTGAGCAACCAGGGCTGTATTCCAAGATTGCACACAAAACCTGGCAAGTGATCCGGAATATTTTAAGCTAATTTCAAAAGAGGACTGGCTAAGTAAGCTTATACTCGTTGTTAATGTTTTATTTTTCCTTCATCCAGGAAAATTCGTGTTTAAAACAGGGATCAATTTGTGTTTACAACTAACAAGCATAACTGACAAGCGGTCTGGAGAAAAAAAGCTATAACTCAGTTACGATAAATACGACATAAATCACGATTTACGAGGAACAAATTACCGTGGCCTGTAATAAAACATAGAAGAAAATATATGTCATATATTTTTAAACTCAACTACATTTTAATAAATGTAATGTAATATAATTAAATTTAAATCTTTTAAATCCTTAGTAATATTTCATTGAATATAAATGACTAAATCGTCATGCATTTTGTTTTATTAATATTGTTTTTTTTTTTCTAATAATTTTATTTATAGTCGCATCAACAGTTAAAGTAATTAGAAACTTATCAGTGTAATGTAACTGTACCGGTAAATGTATAGTCTTGAACAAACACAGGCCGGCCATTCCTGAGATGTATGGTTAATTGAAACCCAACCACCAAAGAGGCATTTGTTTTTACATGGATTTGAACGCTAGATTGTGGATACTGGTGCTCTTTGGTGGTTGGGTTTCAATTAACAACACGTCTCAGGAGTGGTTGTTCTGAGTCTTTTCGAGAATACACATTTACCGGTACATTTATAATTACACGCCAGACTGCGACAGATGCCTTGGCATCTCTGCAGAGTAATGTTGACATCAGGTCACCGTGCTGTTACTCCGTAACCTGACCTGGTATACATAAATAAAAATAAATAAATGTATACATATCCAAGAAAAATGAATAATTTGTATTTTTAATGATTTTTTTTTAACAGTTCTAAACTACGTATCTGACATAAAATCAAGAACAAGTAAAGTATAATCAGTGAGAAGTAAGGAAACTGGTTAAAACAAATTGTTTTCCATACCATGTATAAATTTTACAATGTATTATGACAATCTAAAAACAGGAAGGACCAAACTAACATTTGATAACGCAAATACTTGGGTTCATAGGTAATAAATGCTTTATACAACTTAACTCTTCGCATTGTCTGAATTTTTTAATATTAACAACAAAATATTTTGAGTTATCGTAATTTTAAATTATTCATTGCTAAATCAAAATGTTTCACTTACACAAAAACTTAATTTTCTTTTAATTTTTATAATGAAATAAATAGAGACAAAAAATAATTGATATCAGGTAAGATGGACTATAATTACACAGTACTTTATTTCTAGTTACATTAAATTTTTGTACATTGTATTAAAAACTCAACCTAAGTTTGTATAATATGTTTTGTCTCAAGGGAAACAGGGCTGGAAATGGGAACGATTAAAATGAAATCCCTTAAATTTTGAAATACAGTTCTGGAAAAATTTTATGAAAATCATAATTTTTATTTCCTTGTACGAAGTAAAGGAAAAATTTCGGTTTTCAGATTTCAATGTAAATATCCATTTTGACCATAGCTGAATCCATTTTGACTAGTTTCGGCGTGACGTCTATATGTACGAATGTACCACGCATAACTCAATAACGATTAGCCGTAGGATGTTAGAATTTTGAATTAGGACTGTTGTAACATCTGCACCTCCCCTTTTGATTGCAATCGACTAAACCAAAAATGTTTAAAAGGATCCAAAATACAATTTTTTTTTTTGGATGGCCTTCTTTTAACTGCAGTAATAATCTTTTATTGTGAGCTTTTCAACGATATATCACAAGTGGTACTTATTTTCATTGGTTCCAGAGTTATATCCAAATAAAAGTTTAGTTAATGAAATAGTTGGATCTTACAAAGGTAAGGCACATCAGTTCGACTCAGACTTCATCTATTTTTTTTTTTATTTTAAATATATTGATTTATTAATAATAATTATTAACCTCTAACTGCAAAAAAAAAAGGTAATTAATAATTCAATAAAAAAAATTGTCAATTTCAGAAGTTTTATGTACTTTTAATTTTTTTTAAATGTGTATATGTAATTTAATAGGCGTACAAGGAAATTATGACGTGTCCACATCATATCTTTCATTATTTATTGATTTATTATCCTAAAAATCTACGCGGGTAGATTCATACAATTTTTTTTTTGAAAGTTTAAAATATAACGTAAGATTTTCAAAACTGAATGTATAATTTTCTCTTGAAATACAAACTAATCTTATAACAATATTTTAGAGATAAAAAAAGAAAAAAGTAACTAACGGTATAGTATTAAAGTAACGCCTTTCATTATACGCTCCAAATGCGAGTGTGAATGACATATCATCCAGTTACGCGACTGTCGTGTGCGTTTCACACATACTGCACATACTTGATTGTTCTTACGAGCAAAGGTTTTCAACCTTTCAGTTTTATTAGCCGACTTCCCTTTTTGAAACTCACAGACTTAATACCGTTCTTCTAATTCCCTAGGGCATCGACCGTTATCGATTTTATAATGTAAACATCTCTTTACCTGTTTACTACGTCATCTGACAACCTTTATTTCAGCTAATGCTTTAATAACAAACAAACAAAAAGCGTAATGTTTTAAAATAAGTGCTTTAATGGAAAATAATTTTTCCATTATCTGATGTTAAGCTTTCAAGAACTCTTACTTAAGACATAATGCTTGTTCAATATTTCAGTTTTTATTTTAGTCACTACAACATAATAGTTTATATATAATAAAGATAAAACACTTTTGCATACAATCAGAGATCAAATGATCTTACACATCAAAAAGTGTCCAGGTCATTATATTCTATATTCTAATATTTGATCGTTTCCATCTTTCACCTAGATTATTCACCAGTTAGTACCATCACTATTTATAACAAAAAAAAAAAACTAAAATCTATGTGTGTTACCCATTTTCTTCCATTAATTTATCACAAACTCAAACTTTATTAGGTAATACGAGATGAATAAATAAGAACTAATCATAAAACAAAATAAATATATAAAATTAAAAACTTCACAAAACTGTTGTATTATTTTATTCAAAAATAACTTATTAAAAATTTTATAAATCTCTCTAAGAAAAAAGTAAATCTTTTGTAATGTAAATACAGTATAAAAATGAAATTTGATAAAAATTTGAAAAAAATTATTAACAATAATTTTGATTTGGAAAAATAAAATAAAAATCAATTCAGTAATTCACAAATCATCGTTTCCATTCCTTAAAACCTTCTCAAAAAAATTTTAGAAACCTAAAAATTATAATTTCCTAGTCCGAGAGCCACCATGTTACGTATATAAAGAGTGTGGAATAAAGGACCATTCTTCATGACTTAATTGGAGAGGGATATTTATTTCTATGGAAACGCATACCACCACTACCCAATGAGGAGCGATGGAAGGCTGTGTTTCCTTATCAACAGTTACTCCCTCCAATTAATCCAATCTTTATGATTTCTCTTACACAAACAAATCATTGAATTTCGTATTTTTTTAGGAAATATTCTACTTTGATGGTCAAACGGAAAGGTTATTGATATCTATCAATCTTTAAAACAGAGAATCAAAGTTGCTGATAATGTTCTTATAATCGGTTTTACAAATACATCTAGATATCCTTTTCTCGGAAAAGTTTTATCTTAAATTATCATTACATTTTTGATCATTCTTTGTATGATTATGGTGGGAAGGATAACTATCATCGCCTAAGTCCCTACTTATAAGCTTGGTTTCTTCATTCTGCTATAAATTAACAAAGCTCATCTTACATTCTTACATGAAGGAAAGGTCTTTGAGAGAATAATTTTAATTAGTTGCACAATACGTAGAAATCTAATGATATATTTATAAAACAGAGTAATTTGTTTGGAACTTAAATAATAATGTTTTGTGTTAAACAACAGATTACATTTTTATAAAAAAGCAAACCTTAATAAATAAATAGAATAAATAAATAAAAAGAGTACTTAAATAACAAAAAGAAAGGCGTAGTTAGAAACTACAGATATGGTTTCTGGATTGACTTTTAAGCTTCTAATTCCATTTAATACGGAATTAAAAATAAGACTTCAGAAATGTCTCAAATTTCGAACGTTGCTAAAATTAATGACGTAGTAAGCAAGACGAATTTCTTTTAAGAAGAACACAATCTGTTTCTTTATTTATTACTTTCGTTTTGAAGCAGTTTCTGTTTTCAAAACAGAACTTTCAATAAAATCAATTTTGTTATAAAATAACGCATGCACATAAAAGTCGATTTTAAATTTTCATTGTAGTAAAGATAGTAATAGCAATAAAAAAAAAAAAAAAAAAAAAAAAAAAAAAAAAAATACACAGTAAATATATATAGGGAAGTAAATTATTACAAATGATAAATAAAATGGTAAAATTTAATTTACTTGATAGATATTTTTAAATAAATTGTAATTAGTAGCATTTTATTTTTCATAAAACAGGAGCTTTCAAGTACTACCAATTACCTCAATAACTGACTTTTTAGAGTAAATGATAAACAGAAGATCAATGATCGATCCCTGTTTTGAGTTACGATTTTTACTTCCTTGTACGAAGCACAAGGAAATATCCATTTTGATCAT